>NW_026859312.1:0-63660 GCF_026571515.1 Ruditapes philippinarum
GAAAAGGGAAATACCAAAGTTTTTTTTGTGGCATCCCAGTATGATAGCGGTCTCATGTAATATGATCCCTTAGGTTGAGGCTTCATTCTCATAATACATATCTTCTGTGAGTTTGATATTTTTAGAGGAGTGTGTTTTATTTCTGTTTTTATTGGTTAATCAATAATTTTTATGCCCCCACAATGTGGGAGCATATAGCGTTGCACTTGTCCGTCCGTCCGTCAGTCCGTACGTCCAGAAATCTTGTGAACGCAACTCCTCTTAAACCGGATGGCAGATTTTACTTAAACTTACAGGGATGAACAACCTTAATGTGTAGATGGTAGTAAAGGAAGGAATTTTCGCTGCGACCAAATTTAAAAGAATTATGGCCCTTTGTTGATTTTTTCACTATATACTATGTAGAAATTTTGTGAACGCAACTCCTCTTTAACCGGATGGCAGATTTTGCTTAAACTTACAGGGATGAACAACCTTAATGTTTAGATGGAAGTAAAGGAAGGAATTTTTGCTGCGACCAAATTTAACAGAATTATCGCCCTTTGTTAATTTTTATGCCCCCGCCATGTAATGGCCGGGGCATATAGTGTTACCCTCTTCCGTCATTCCGTCCTTCCGTCCTTCCGTCATTCTGTCATTCCGTCATCATCAGTTTCCGTTCATTATCTTAAGAACGGTTGCACACATTCAACTCAAATTTGACATATGGATATGTCATGAGAAAATACAGGTCAAGTTCGAATTTGGTCATGGTTCGATGATTTTTGGCAGAGTTATGCCCCTTTTACTTCGAAAATAATATGAAATTTCAGTTTCCGTTCATTATCTCCCCAACGATACAACACATTTAACTCAAACTTGACATATGGATATGTCATGAGAAAATACAGGTCAAGTTCGAATTTGGTCATGGTTCTATGATTTTTGGCAGAGTTATGCCCCTTTTACTTTGAAAATAATATGAAATTTTCAGTTTCCGTTCATTATCTCCCCAACGGTACAACACATTCAACTCAAACTTGACATATGGATATGTCATGAGAAAATACAGGTCAAGTTGGAATTTGGTCGTGGTTCGATGATTTTTGGCTGAGTTATGCCCCTTTTACTTTGAAAATAATATGAAATTTTCAGTTTCCGTTCATTATCTCCCCAAAGGTACAACACATTCAACTCAAACTTGACATATGGATGCGTCAAAGGAATGTGCAGGTCAAGTTCAAATTTGGTCATGGTTCAATGATTATTGTCAGAGTTATGCCCCTTTCACTTTGAAAGTAATATGAAATTTTCATTTTCTGTTTATTATCTCCCCAATGGTGCAACACATTCAACTCAAATTTGACATATGGATATGTTTTTGTAATGCCCAGGTCAAGTTCGAGTTTGGTCATGGTTCAATGATTTTTGGCAGAGTAATGCCCCTTTCACTTTGAAAATAATATGAAATTTACAGTTTCTGTTCATTATCTACCCAACAGTGTTACATATTCAACTTGAATTTGACATATGGATATGTCAAACGAATGGGCAGGTCAAGTTGGAATTTGGTCATGGTTTGATGATTTTTTGGCAGAGTTATGTCCCTTTCACTTTGAAAATAATATAGATACATCTTAGGAATAAGCAGTTTAAGTTTGAATTTGGTTGTAGTTCAATGATTTAAGACAAACTTATCTTTCCTGAATGTTGGAAAAATTTTGAACTTTCAGTTTCAGCACTCTTACTTTTAGCCATTATTTTGGCTACAAATATGCAATATGCTATTTTTTAAAAGGTTTAGACTGAATAATTTCAGTGCCTTGAACATTGTATGAAAATGGTTTGTGTTAACATTGAAAAGTTTTAAGGGCTTTGAACTTAAAATGAAAAAAATAATTAATGCACCATCTGAAATTTTGGCTGCATGCGGGGGCATCCGTGGCATGATGACACATTTCTAGTTTCACTATATACTATGTAGAAATTTTGTGAACGCAACTCCTCTTAAACCGGATGGCAGATTTTGCTTAAACTTACAGGGATAAACTACCTTCAGGTGTAGATGGTAGTAAAGGAAGGAATTTTCGCTGCGACTAAATTTTACAGAATTATGGCCCTTTGTTGATTTTTCACTATATACTATGTAGAAATTTTGTGAACGCAACTCCTCTTAAACTGGATGGCAGATTTTGCTTAAACTTCCAGGGATTAACAACCTTAATGTGTACATGGTAGTAAAGGAAGGAATTTTTGCTGCGACCAAATTTAACAGAATTATGGCCCTTTGTTGATTTCTTGTGGCACATGTAGTCCAAAAAATATTTGACCTAGAGTCATAAGATTGACAGAACAGTGGCATGTGGGGGCATCCGTGTCCTATGGACACATTTCTAGTTTTTATGAGCAACCATGTTGGTAAATTTGGGCCTGTAACTTAATATAACTGACATACATTGTATTTGCACAGAGGTTTATGGAAGAAAAAGTATGATTTAGTAGACCTAGCTATATATGTAGTGATGAATAGTTTGTTTTTTTATTACACTAAAAAAATTGACATGTTATCTTGGCAGTATCAAGTGACGCTTTTTAAGCATTTTATTAGACTTTTAGTGCTACTAACAAAGAGGTACATCTGTCAATGTTTTTTTGTCATCAAATCTATCAATTTAAGACTGGTCAGAGGTCATTTTATACACTGACCAGTCTCTTGTATTGTCGGCAACATAATAGATCAGGTATAACAAGGTTTTAATGACTGAATGTTACCAAACATGGAGACTGAATGACTGAGCCACAATGTTAATATTTGCAAGCAATTTAACTTAATTTGTCAAGGGAGATTAATCTTACGATAGTGTTATACAATTGTGTATGAGATTTGTTGCCCCTTTCTTAGATTATGAATGCATTGTACAAAAAATGTTGTTGTGTTGATAGGCAGCACTAATACAGTTAAGAATTTAATGATGCTAATAGTTTATGATTAATGGAAGTTTTTAGTCTTGTTCACAGATTTAATGCTTTAATTGAAGAATAAAATTGTCAAAGGAATTGGTTTTAAGGAATAAAATTTATTGTAAAGGTTATTTCAACACTTAAATAATAACTAGTTTATATAGTACTTATGTAAACTGGACAATTAGATCAACACAAATTTAAACATGTGATTAAAGCACGTTTTTTTTTCGAAATTCTAAACTTTCACATAAGTAACTGTTATTTTCATACTTGTTGTAATTATGTAAACTGGCTAGTGGCTAATATTTCTCGAATTATTATAAGTTGCAAACTAAATGGTTATTTAAATCGTCCTATTGTACATAATATATGAACAACTATAGAGTGTCAAATATGAGGAATTGACAGTTTCAGGCCCTAGGGTGACATTCAATTAAGATAATAATTGAAAAGTTAAAATGATTGATTATATTATTAAGTGACAGCTACCTGCTAATATATTATGTAATCAGGTTAATTTTTATTTCTTTCCTGCTCACTTATAATATGTGTAATATGTGGACATTGTAATTTACTCATGAAATATGCTGATTAAGGTCTTGCAATATATCTGATATGAGACTAGTGTTTGTACCAGTAAGCTGTAGTCCACCAAGAAACTTGACTCTTTAATGTCATTATGGGAAAGAAGCCATATGTCACTATTAGCAGTGTAACTTTAAATCAAACTAATGTATTAGACTAATTAGTATTTAAGTGGCTACATAAATGAAGGTCAATTTATGAAATATTATACAAATATGGACTTTTTAGCTGTTGAATATGATGTGATATGTACTGAAAAAATTTTATTGACCGAGGCGATAGCCGAGTTCAATATTAATTTTTCAGTACATATCCACATCATATTCAACAGCTAAAAAGTACATATCTGTTTTATTATATAATCTATAAATAGCTTTTATATGGCTTATCACATCTGCCATTGCATATGACGGAAATCATTATTTTTCAGCTTGTCTACTGTTTCCATAATTTGGCCCTTTCCATTGGCATGCTAATCCCTATTTTTCTTAAAAATGAAAAATGGTTACTAATATAGACTAATTTGACTCATTTGACTCTTATGTACACCCAACTCAACGTTTCTTCATAATAATAGCAACAAACTTGGCCTGACGACACGGCAAAGTCTCGCGTCTTTAAGGGATTTCCAGAAAATCTATTTTTAGAAGAAAAACCGGTAAATATACTCTGAAAATCTATTTTTAGGGGGAAAAAAAGTGAATATACTCTGATATTGACCTGTTATTTTTTACAAAAAGTTGCTTGTTAACCAATCAGCGAAAGGCATTTCAAAGCTATTTATAGATTATATAATAATATTATATATTTCAATTATCATCTCAAAAAAGGTAAAGTGAATGCATGAGCTATGACTAATTTACTTTAACATTATAATTTATTTAGTTAAAGTAGAGCTGTCATTGATTCAGTGCAAAGCATATCAACGATATATCGATATCAAGTGACTAAAATCAACGATACACCGATATATCGATAATATCCTATACTCACTTGTCTGTCATTCACTTTCATACCTGTTTCAATGATTTCAGTCAAAAACATATTTTGTACAGTGTCTTGTCCACTGCATGATTTTTTCCAGACAATATTTTTTGTCACCATTGCTATTAAATAATTCCACTATATAACAAAAGTATAACATTAGATATAAATAACTGCTTCTGTATATATATATATTTTGGGTGAATTTTATAATTTCTAGACATGTAATTTATTTGTCAAAAGTATCGATTTTTTAGCTCGACTTTTCTATGAAAAGGGGAGCTATCCTACTCGCCCCGGCGTCGGCGTCACACCTTGGTTAAGTTTTTCGTACCACCCCACTTTATTTCAGAAGTATTACAAGTATGGCTTTGAAACTTACCATACTTGTTCACCATCATAACCTCCATCTACAGACAAGAGTACATAACTCTGTCAAGGTTTTTGACAGAATTATGGCCCTTTTTTGACTTAGAAAGTGTATTGAGCTTGGTTAAGTTTTTTGTACCACCTCACTTTATTTCAAAACCATTGGAGGTATTGCTTTGAAACTGACCATACTTGTTTACCATCACGACCTTCATCAACAGACAAGAGGACATAACTCTGTCAAGGTTTTTGACAGAATTATGCCCCTTTTTGACTTAGAAAATACATTGAATATGGGTAAAATCCACTTATTGCCTTAACCCTTTGAGATATTGCTTTGAAACTTTTAATGCTATTTCACATCATTACCCCATCTGTACGCAAGAGAAGGTAACTCTGTCAAGGATTTGTTTTAAAAATTAAGGCCTTTTATCGACTTAGAATCTTGGTTAAGTTTTTAGTACCAGTCCACTTTTTGACTGAACTGTTTGAGATATTAATTTGAAAGTTGGAATACTTGTTTACAATCATGATTCCCAAACATGTCCAGGAGAAGGTAATTCTGTCAAAGATTTTATTTGAATTATGGCCCTTAACTGTCAATGTTTTTTATTATAGGCAAGCACTAAAAAACTTAAAAAATCTAAAAAAATTCATTCCTATCCACTTGTTCACTTTACCATAAATTATGTCATAATAAAATAATTCTTCACTAAATATCTTAATGCTCATGGCCATTGTTCACTTTAAAAATACAGAGATTCTTGTATTGCCTTTTACTGCAAAAACTTTTTTTATTGGCAAGCAATAAAAAAGTCGAGCGCGCTGTCTTATGGACAGCTCTTGTTAAAATGTGTATCGATTATTGATCGGCAAAAAATATCAACGATACATCGATATTGTCGATATCGATGACAGCTCTAAGTTAAAGTAAAATTCTTAACTGTTTTATAAAAATATGTTGATACATTCTTATTTGTGTTTAGTATTACTACATACATACTTTCCAACTTAGCTAGGGGTCATTTGCATTAGGTGGCAAACTTGCCATAGCCAGCCCCTGTATTCTGGTCAATGTTGTAAAATAGAATGGATGATAGAATTAAGAAAAAGTTTTTAATGAAAAATATTTATTGATCTACTTTAAAAAAAGGTGTATTACTTCTAATTCATTTTAAATAGACTTGGTATTCAGATAAAGTGTGAAAAATGAAAATTGCAAAAAAGTTTTGATTCAAAATGATATATTATCTTATATTAACATCAACAACTTAGCTTAACTTGTTGATTGGGCTTTGTTTACAAATGCATAATGGAACAAAATATACTTTATTAGACAAAAACTGTACAACAAAGTTAATATAATTTATGCAGTACGATATATACAAAATATATTCTGATTAATTTTTCTTTGCCATATAATTAAATATTAAAGTATTATTATTAAAAAATTTATTCATTTATACCAAAGGAAAAAATAAATATATATCAAGATAAATTAATTAAAATAACAGAATTTACTACCTATTTGACATTTAAGTCATAAATACATATTAAATTGAATAAATTATTGACGGGTTTTTGTGTGTCAGATCCCTTTTTTGACAGGTTTTATATCCTGGCGTAGCTATTTATACCTCCCTACAAGTACATGTTGATGCAACCACTGTTAAACATGTCATTTCACCATAAATAAATCTATTACATCCCATTTTATAAGTCAGTGACTTTGCTATGGTGAACATATGGTTTTAGGCAAAAAAACCAACCTGATGTTGTCTTTGTGGAAGTGTAGTCATTTATGTAAAATTTTAGTTGATAACTATCATACCTTTTACACCACTTTGTCTTCATTTTGTTTGTACAATCGTATTTATGCATGGGATAGGATTGCGCGCTCGTAACTGAGTCACTACGTTCAAATTGGATGTTTTTGTTATTTTTAAACAATTTCCGGGAGGTTTAACGATAAGGTAATGGTTGTGTAGCTATGGATTTGAAATATTTTAGCGCACATTTGTGTAATTTTATGGCGTGAAAATTACAGTGTGCCGGCTACTTAAAGTTAATGTATTAGTGACAATTATACCCTAGCGAAAAAGAAATCATGTTATATGATTAAACATGATAAGACGTGTACAAACATGTTTTTTTCCTCATTGACCATGTTGGTCAATCATGTCTTATAAACATGTTTGACCATCAAACATGATTGTGGATGAAAATTACAATTTGTTCAATAAAACATCTGTATTTATTTCAAGTAATATTATAATGACTTTCAGGGAGAGGTAAAAATCATAAAGATTGTTTTTTTCTGCAAACAATCTTACAAGAAATCAACATATTCAATCATGAATAAACATGATAAATTTATAAAAAAAAAAATCAAACAAATCTCTTTTTTTTCTTGTTACTTTCATCAAATAAGTTATTCTTTTGGATAAAAAAGTATCCATACATTTCAACTTTGTGTAAAAATAGCCTTAAACGCTTTAATAATTACTGACACATTGACCCATTTACTATTAAGAGAATAACATAGTCATACATGATCAAACATGGCTGAACATGATAAATTCCAAGTTGATATTTTTTAACAAATAAGCATTTTTAAAATTACATCTTACAACAGGATTTTACTTTCTGTGAAAACACTGATAAAAAGAATAGTTTCAGTTGTTTTGTTTACAATTTTTTTATAGGAAAGCAAACATGTTTAAACATGATTGAATTTTGAATATAATAAAATTTTCAGACAGCTCAGAGCATGATTCAGCATCTCCTTGGTTATAATCCTAGAATCCATCTGCTAGGCCATAAATGTAGGTCAAACATATTGTCCCCATTTTCAACAGTTTTACAGCATTTATCGGAATATAAGATAAGCATTGATATAAAGCATCAGAGGGCACTGGGAAGAAGTAAATGGTAAATTAAGGTAGGATCTTAATTTCAGAAGCCGGGGATTATGTACCACAATATGAGGCATAAATTGATAGTGGGATATATTACCCTTAACTGTAGCCATAAAAGCTAAGTTTAGGTACAAAAATCACATTATGTTCCTACCAGTTACAAATATACAACAGGCAAAATAAAATATTCCATACAGGACGCGGAACTTCAGTTCGGCGAAAGTAAAAAAAAACTCAGTTAAGAATTACCAATTTTTCCATATGAAGGTTATGGTTGCAAAGCAGAGCTCAAACTCGCCATCCACCATTTATGGCAGACAAGAGTTACTGCAAATACTACTTAAACTTGAAAAAATTTAACAAAACAAAGGAAAATATCTTGGAATATAAAATATTTTCATGAAATTGAACACCTATTCAAGAATCTGAATTTATTTGTATCCAAAATCAATACTTTTTAGTTAACATATCATTTTAGTATCTATTATATAAGACAGATTTGAAGAAGTGACCCGTAAATCACTACCACAGGGATTGTACCTATAATAATTAACACTAATTGTCACATTAAAGTTGTATTTTGTAATATTAGACTTATATTTTACTGTCTCAAACTGCGATTCAAATGATGCAATCTAAAATACGCCAGTCACTTGAACAAATATGGAACACAACTAACTTTAAAAATTGTATTTTCAGTTTGAATAACAAACACTTCTTCAATTATCTTATCTACAAGAAACAACATGAACATCCTCTTCAGTTTTCATTCTTAACAGATCATGAGATGGCATCCAACATCACAAAAAGGATGTACTTGTTCTGTTATTGTACATATGTCCAACAGCAAACAACTTCTCATCCACAATATTTTCTATGAAATATGATATAGCTAATATCACACTATCCAGGCACAAAACAGTGTAACAGTTTTTTTCATTTGTTTGTACTTTTCGGAATAAAGAAATTTTCCTTTGTCTTAATATTCTGTGTGTTATTCTATAATCTTTTACATTGTTCAAACCAATCTTAGCAAGAACATAGCATTGTTCTTCTTTAGATGCAAAATTTCCTTTTGAATATTCAGTGCCAGAGGGTTTTTCATCACCTGACATAAGTTAACCAGTATTATTTGGACAAACTCTTGATAGAAAATCTAACCAACAGGGTTTGCATCAGCAATCATTTCAGTACTTTTAGTTCAGATATACAGATCTGTTAACTTGTCCGAATTACTCTTCCTTGTATTTTCATGGTCATAGAAATTGTCACACTCATACATGTTAAAGGTAGCACTCTACCGTTAATTTCAAGTTCCTCAGCCGTCAATGTCCTACAAGCAATACGTCAATCTATTCTGATACCAAACTACACAACCTGGAAAAAGAAAACACATTTTGTTGAGAACGTATATGACATAAGATTGCAAATCTACAAAGAAATTATCCCATCTGCATTAGGCAGGCAGTAAAAAAAATGCAATTCATTCTGTTGAAGCCCAAAATCTACAGTGGACGGAGACCCAAAACAACACATTTCGTCCCTCTGGCAAAAATTAAATATACAGGCTAAAGGAATACCGTCTCTGCTTTAGCTACTCTCTAAACATGCAAAATATCACAAAGTAACAGGTGCTCAACCTTGTAGATTTTTTGCTACTGCTAAAAGTTGTCCTTATAAAATTAAATTAAAAAAAAATAATATGATGGACACTTGTATGAAATAACAAAAAAATTATACCCTAAAAGTTTAAATGTAGACAACAAATATTATCATATCTTTATCTTAAATTGTAATTAAATAATGAATCTAGATCAGCAAATCAAATGTCACAAGCAGGGTTGTCATTAACATTTTTTTGCAGAAGGTTTGTTTTGAATTTGAGGCGGTCATTTCTGTCTTTATCATGCATAACAAAGAGTGTTTTCTTAATTTTGAGGCGGCCCATAATGCATTTGAGACAGGCATTTTGGCCTCCTGCCGCCTCTTAATGACAACCCTGCACAAGTTAATTTTCTTAAAAGGAAGTGGCTAGCTGTACGGGCCCGTACGGCTAGCCAAAAGTTTTATCCGTATGTGAGTCACGTACAACTAGCCTGGACAAACTGTATTGGCTAGCCGTACGGCACTTTTCAAAAATAAATGGAAGTCGAAAATGCATATGTTATTTTGTGTCTTTAAATGACGATTTTAATCAAATCTCCTCATTTGTCCTAGTTTGTTCACTTCAATAAAGATGCTCCGCAATTTTGCACACAAAAAATGAATACGAGTAAGTGTTGTATAATCTAGCTTAATAAAATTAAGTGTCAAACTTGCATGTTATATCGTCCTTAATGTTCATCAGACTTCCCGAAATACGTCGGTCCGACGGACATGTCCGATAAATTCTGATAAGGTCCGACAATTTTTTATTCCGGATCGGTCCGACTGTCCGGCTTTTATCCAAGCCGCATGTATAAAAAATGGCGTCGCTAAAGGTGCCAAACCTTGGAAAAACCGAAAATACGTCAGAAGAGTGCGCAGAACAGCAATAAAAGGATGAAAAGCATAGACCTGAGACAAAATTTAATGAAAAATGGAAGCAGAACCATGAATCATTGGTGTATGACAGGGAGGAGATGAAAATGCGCTGTGAGGATTGTGCCGATTTTTACGCGAAAAAATAAAAAGCAAAAAGTGTCTTAGAAATACAAACCAAGTTTTTCTTTGATTTTGATCAATTTTATTTGGTCCGACAGATTTTGTTTCGGTCCGACAGATTTTCATGGTTTGTCAGACCGAATGTCTGACAGTTTTTTTCAACTTTCGGGAAGTCTGTTCATGCTTATGATTTGTATGAAAGATGAATTGTTAAATCTGTTAAGCACATGGATCGAATAAATAATGATTGGAGGGGAATAAATAAATACATGTAAATAATAAAAAAAAAGAATATTAGAAAAAACGGTGAAAAAGAAAAATAATTTAATAATGCAAACTTTCCTTAATGATCGACGATGGACAAACTTCTATACCGACGGTAATTGACGCAATTATCAGTGCCCAACAACAATTATTTTCGGTGTTTTTTTTTTTCAATTTAAAAATTAAACTTAATGAAACAAAAAAGGATTATCATCAAAATTTTGTAAACTATTTAAATTGATGTTATGTAACTGCAACCAAATGCTATTTTTTCTCGACGTCTTGAGAGGACAAAGTACATTCTTTACTGTAGCCAACGTGTCGATTAATCTCTAAAAAGTAAACATTCTTGACTAAAATTCTCTTTTTAAGTCATAATTAACATATGCACTTTCGCCTTCCATATATTTTTGAAAAGTGCTGTACGGCTAGCCAATACAGTGTGTCCTGGCTAGTCGTACCTGACTCACGTACGGCTAGAACTTTTGGCTAGCCGTACGGGCCCGAAAAAATGTAAATGAAAGAAAGTTACAGCCGGCTTATTCAAGTTATTTTATAAAAATAATTTATTTTCTCATTACAAAAATATATATTTTAGGCAAACAAAGATGAATATTACTATATTTGCCTTTTATTTGGGTGTATCTATTCTGGGTATAGTCTGGGTACTTCGTGCGGGTCGATTTGTGCCGCCGATTTCCCATGTTTCCGTAGCCAAATATCCCCATAATAACCCCTCGGAATTAATTTCATTCAAGGACGGCAATCGCCAAATATTTGCAACATTGCTTTGTTTCTCTAGGTCTTTGGTATTTTGCCTCGCGGGCAGAAACTTCATGATGAGAATTTTTTTGTTGTTGTTGTTTACGGAAGTACAAACTAGCCGGTCACTTGTTTTCTAAAATCTGATTCGACAATCACAACTTGTTCGACCAATCAGAAGCGTTGATTCATACCAAGGTGCGTAATGCACACAATCGCTCATAATGCACAAAAAAACTTTTTGAATTTTAACGAAACGGACAAAAACATCACCTGTTTATAAAATCAAATGGGCAATAGAGTTCTTTCAGTTCTCACTCGAGACAAGAGGCAACCAATACCCTCAGAAATCTAAACGGATTTACGTGATTCACAAAAATGATCCTGGAGGCTGGCTAAAATACGGAACTTACGGACTTTTCCGGATGTTATTCTAATAATAAATATACAGCTAGCAACGGGTTGTAGCACTTACCGTGGTGTCAGAACAAAACATATTGTTATATATAATGACATTTACCTTCTTCAGCTTCTGAAAACCTCGAAATCCACCAAAAATCGCATGTTTACAGTTTCTTCAAGTGTTATCTTTCTATACTTCCGGTTTAGAAAATCACGTTACCTTCAGCGCCACCTAACCCAAAGTTTATATTTAGCAACCAATAGATTACACGAATACATGTGCGGTTAGTTTTAAACGAGGGGAAAAATCAAAATGGCTGAAATATGAAAGTGCTTGTTTATTGGACTTTGGCGAACAACTGGTCGTTTGTCAGCACGCCGCTGATCGGGGAGGGTCAATGCCTGGGACAAGAACATTTTCCAAGTTCCAGGAGAAATGGTATCCTGCTATACCCATCGCATGTAAGTTCTTCATCTGCACGCATGCTTCCGAGCACAAGGAGTCTTGATAATTAAAATAAGATAGCTCTTGCTTTCAATTAAAATTCAAAAGGTCATCCAAAATACCTAGCAAAAATGCCAGTCTTCTGGAAAGTTATCGGTCCGGACGGCCGACCGAAAATTTGGCATCTTGGCCGAAATGGTTTTTAAGGAACAATCGACCATATATCTAGAAATTTTGGAGGAAATTATTTAAATTCTCATAGCCACAAAATTTCCACTTTATAAATGAATGAAACTTAACTTAAAAAAGAGATTTTTAACTGTTAAATTATTTAAGTTTTTTTGTCATTTATTAACATTTTTTCGGATAACACGATGTCCGGATAAGAAAAAAAATAAAATGATTTATTTTGCTTATTCAAAGTCAGTGTTTCCTTTGGCAGGTTTGCAACATTTGATCATCTGGAGGATATCCTGGAGAGGTATGTTCTTCACCATCGAAGAAATTCAAAACCATAGTGCAACTGGTAAAAAGGCCAACAAAGACCAAGTTTGATCCTGCCAAATTTAACTTAATCAGCAAGCTCGTTCAGAAACATTTTGATATCAGGAAGTGGTCATTAAGACACAAAATGTGAAGCAGTTAGTATTCCACAGTGACATGTATCAAGTATCCGACATAAATCGAAATTATCTTTTGTGCTGAAAAATTTAAAAGAATAGTACATAGAATTAAAAAGATTTGTGTCCAGGGTTTCTGATGCTCAAAAGTTGTATTTATGTTTACTTCATCTGAGCGTTACTCGTATGATGAACTTTTTGTGATTGCCTTTGTCTGTTGATTCTTGTGCTGATTTTGTATAAACAATGTCATGCTGTTCTTTTGAATGTTTGACATGAGAAATGTCAAATGACCTGATGGATATTATTAACAATGTTCGATATGCAGACTCCATGTTTTATGGAATCTTTATTTGTCATATTTTAATAAGCAGGTTTAAGATGTGTTTCGCAGCTCGTCGGTGATTGTCATGTGATGTCGTTATAACATAGTCCGTCATGACTTTTGGGAACATTTTTAGAAATCAATGTTCTACGATCGTGTTTTGACAGTAAGAGCTAGGTTGAGTACATGATCAACAAGTATGTATAACTGTTCTGCTGCAAAGTTTTCTACACGACTGTCCAAAACATAATCACGCTGGATAGAGAAAAAACTAGTGTCAATTTTAATGAGTTTGAGCGCATGCTACCTTTTTTTTGATTCATCAGACATCGACTAACTTCACGCATCTCGTTCTGACCTGATCTGTTAGCCACTAATTTGTGCTCATGGTCATACACGTGCATGTTCGTAAACGCATAGTTTTTATTAGATACATGTTCAAAACATGTTCAGGACATTCCGAAATAACAGCTCAGAAACGTGTTTAGTCACAACTCATAGTTGCCATGTTATCAATTCATCGAAAAGTTGCACTTCTGCAGAGCAGAGGTGTTATTCATTTATTCATGGTGAAATAATAGGCGGGTGACGACAAAGTAAAATCATATTCATTGTATCTTTTTATCATATATGCACTCTAGTGGTATGTCAAAACACTCTGAATGTGATATAACCGTGCGTGGATCAGTTTATAGCGAAATATAGGGAGTTATATTTTAAAAAGAGTGTAATGTTGTTTCAAGGAACAGTGCTTGAATAATTTAATCTTGGCGGTTTTTAAGACACACCTATCTACATTAATAATTGTGATGACTAAATGTCCAGATAAGATATCTTGGTTTTGTATGGATGTACAATAAATAATTCATGTTGGATAACTACAGTGATAAAACACTAAGTTTACAAAGGGAGATAAGCAATGATGACTCTAGATTTATTGGTAAGTTAATTTTACTTCCCTCTTTACAGTCTAGTGAATATGTGAGTTATGTCATTATTTATAACTTGTACCTTTAATGTGTTTGTAACTTGGAATTGTATGATAAAATACACATATGCACTTTCAGTATAAAGGAAGTTTGTAATATTATATAGACATTGTCATGTAGATAATATGAAAAGTAAGGGCCATAACTCAGTCTTTGTGCATTTTGCTGTGGTTTATCTGTTTTTAAATAAATTTGCCTTTTAAATCAGGTACATTGAGACAGTACATGCAGATAAAAAGATCACTATTTATTGATCATTTGAAGTTTTATCCTATAAAAATTCTTAACATTTAGTGCTGATTTAAGATATTAACACAGTATTAAAATTAAAATACAAGTAGTTCAGTGAATTTGTACTTATATGCTGTTGTTAATGTCATCATGTTCATTACTGGTAGTTCTTGACAGAGTGGTTAATTTAACTTAAACTCATTTAACTCTTGTTTCTGTGATTTAGAATTAAGTTTGCCACCTAATACCTCAGTTGTGTCAAATTTTGCCTTTCTCTGTTTTGAGTTGGCCCTATCTCTTTGGTAACAGGTTAATAGTCAGATTTGCCCTTGTCTCTTTAGAGTCAAATTTGCTCTTTGCCTCTTTGTCAATGAAATAAATATTAGTTATATATCATAATAGAATCAATGCTTGTATTAAAATTTGGTATTTAAAAACCTATTTTATTAACAAATAAACAAGCTAAGCACCTGCATATAGGTAATTGGATATGTATGTATTACGCAATTAAGATATCATGTCATTCAAGGCATAAAAAGAGCATGCTGTTTCATCAGATAAAACGTCTGATGATTTATAAAATATTTGTTGTATGTTTCATATTTCATGCATTTTTTTGTTTATGCATATTTTGTGTGGTCTCTCCGGTCAGTTCTTAATACAGATCATGTGACAACTATCAAGCTTTTACTAATGATACAAACACTTATGGACACGGCATACTTCTGGGGTTTGTGCCCCTGCTAATCTTGCGGGATAACTACCTCATATAAAAAAATTGTATATCCATAATGACTAATGTATGGATTCAAGCTTTTAACAAAAATAGTAATAAAAATTATGAAATTCAATGCAAAATTTGAAATAAAATTATTTTTGTTTTGATCTCTTTATATAAATTTGATTGGTGCTGCCTGACCCTGCTAATCTACCTGTGTAACGTCATCACTTGTAAAAATTCCGATGTCCATGTCTTAATTTTGTGCTTTTCACAAAGTGTTGTAAGAAATGCATGTGAAAATAAAATATTTGTGTTTTGATCTCTTATTATGAATATGATATTCAGTGTTGTCATCATACTAACATTAGAATACATTTAAAACATCTTTACCACATGATGTAGCTGGCTTAACCTGGTGTCATTTTGGAATTGTTCCTTACTTGGCATAATGTGATACAATATTAGTGTTCACATTGTTTGGGATGTTTCATACTGACTGACTTATGGCCTCTTTAATGTATTTTTACTCAGTATAACTTTTCTTGGTAGCAAGGTGTACCTTGTGGTTATATTTAATATTCATATTTAACTTTTTTTCATTGTATTATTTCCCTTTAAATTAGTACAACAGATAGTATCTACCGGTACCTGTTTGGTTCATTGTTGCATTTACATTTTGTATAATTTTGATCACGCCATTCCCTTAAAAAGGGGGTAATGGTTAACTTGGCTGTCAAAATTTTTAAAAAGAAAACAGCAAATGCCCTTTTTTATTCAGCATTCCCCTAGGTGTTTGTTTTCTGAATTTTTGTTTAATATTATTTCAGCTTGAAACCCCTGTAAAAAAAAAATTTAAAAAACCCTTTAAAATATTTAGAATTTTGCTATTTTTACAAAAAAAATTATTAAACCAAAAAAAATAGAAAAAGGGCAATTTTTTATTGACTCTGGTCATCTTGAACCCAAAAAATGGAGGCAAATTTTTACCCAGATCTAAAATCGTCAAACCTTTGGGGGAAAAAAAAGGGGGTTAACTCCTTTTTATGATTTAAAAAGCAGTTAAATCATTACTGGGACTAAAAGGTTTAGGGAAAAATTTTGTTGTATTTTGGAAAAAGTTTTTTCAAACATAAAATGAAAAGGACAGAGAGATTAAAATATCTTTTTAAAAAATTTTTATCTTTATATTTAAAAAATTTAATGCCCAGGGTTTTGGGATAATTTCCTTTCTTTAAAAAATCTTGTTTTAATTTATTCAGAGGTTCTGATAAAGATGTATAAAGTTTTTATTAATGACTGTTGTGTTTTATTCTTTTGAAGATTCAGGAACTTAAAGTGAGGAAAAAAAATTGTCAGTTTACTTTTTTATATACATGTATGCTGGATTAATAAAACTTGTGTACCCTGAAGTAAAAATGTTAGGGGAATTTTGGTTAGTACCCTAATCTAAATTTTAAATTCTTTATCTGCAGTACAGCTCATTTGATGTAATATGAATATTTGACTGACATTAGTAGTGTACATTAACAGTATACATAAACTTTACATGACAAAAGAATATGTTAGTGAAATTCTTGACAAATTGAAAAAAAAACAACATCCTTTTATTTTTTTGATAATTGATAGCTTATGTTTGTTACTGAAATTCTCGGAAAACTGAAAAATGATTTTATTGTAATTGATGGTGTTAAACAAAGGAATGTTTCCGAAGCATGGATTGTTACCGTTTAGAAGGGGACGGTACAAGTCATTCTCCTTACCACTGTTTGCACCCGGGGAATTGATTCTGAAGGTATATTTTGTTAGTGTCATGTATTTATACTGTATATTGAAGAAAGTTAAATCTTTCTAGATTATGTTTAGTATTAAGGGTAGTTTGAGATTTAGATTACTGTATAAGTCATCTCTAATAGAATAAGATAAAACATGTTTCAGTTATAATTTATGTCTGTAGAAAAACCTGTTCAGGAAAGGTTTTTGTTAAGTATATATATTTGTAATTTAAATTGTTGTATGTACATGTTATTTTACATAATCTATTTCTGTGACATGTCAATCTTATCAGATAGAAGTTACTCACTATAGTCACTTTACTATTTTTAGGTCCATTCATTGATTAGATAAAGGGAGGCTGTGTAATGTTTTTGTCATTAATTTTGTAAATTTAATTTCTGTCACTCTGCAAACAAATTTAATGCTGTGACCACTATAAGCATCTTCATTGTACTATAACCTTCATCTTATATAGAACTCATTTCTGTTCCATTGTAAAGGAAGCTAATAAATCTTACATGCTCTCGGAAGCCTTAACATTTTACCTCTAGGACAATCAACATGATACTTGATGACCTTGACTGTCCTTTAAGCTCAAATTTTCTTAATTTGAGTGTCTCTAAGAAACAAATATTTATAATTAATTGGGACACAATCATGTAGTATTTAAATTGAATTTTAATAAACAAAAAGATATTTAAAAAAGACATTGAATGAACATGATAATGTTTCCATTTTCCACTTTCATGCGTATATCTACTGTACTATGATGAAGGAAGTGTAATGTAATCTGTTGTCTGTTTTTAGATAGAAAATTTATGAATTGTCATACTACATTTATGTACATATTTTATGAACAAGATTTCTTATCTGTATGTTGTGCCAATCAATAAAATATTGAGTTTATATTTCAAGTTCATACTTCATGTTCATACACTTGAATATTTCACTTTATTATATTTTTTTATGATGATTATATTCAATATAGTGATAATAACACTTTTACAAGGTTGTTTGAGGGTGTGAAAATGTTTGCAGAATGACAAAACAAAATTTGGGCAAACTGCAAAATAATATTAATTGACATGATGTTTTGAACTTGACACCTGTCTGTTTAATCTGAAACATTCTGCTTAATCCGAAACATGATAGTCTTAGATTGCTAGTGAAAAAAAAGATGAGCTTTGAAATTTACACATTAGTCTTCAATGTTACCATGTCATATAAAAGAAAAAATTGAGAAACTAAGCTCTTAATTATAATAAGTACATTATGTCAAATTATTATAAAGGTATATTCCAGTATATAAAGATTCGATTATAAAATTATATCCAGTTCCCAGTGATTGTAATGATATATAAATTGAATGTTGTTGCTTAATGCACTTTAAGAATATTATATTCTTAGAATTTACATTATTATTTTACTCAAGGATTGCATTTTATTTTTATTCTTAATTAATAGTGTCATATATGCTGATATTTATTGTTATATATATATAACAATTTATATATATAAAAAGAAATGGTGACAAAAAATATAGTTCGGTCTAAGAGTTGTATTCTATATATAAGGATGAAGTTAAAGGGTCACAAAACAACAACAAGAACAACATCACAGTATATATTGTTACAGGTATGTCAGATTGTATATTTCTTGTTGTTATTTTCATTTCCATGATTTACGGTTGTTTTTGATAGGATGTCTTGTAGAGATAAAATTCCTGAGATTATAAATGTATTGATATTGTATGTGTGTGGGTCTTGTACCAGTATAGTTCTTCTTGCTGGCGGCTACAGACTGTACCCATGCGACCAATACAGGCCATGTTTGGCTGTGCGCATGTGTGATCTGATCATAGTTTGCACTGTTTGCACTAACTAGGTCTTTGGTTATACCAAATATTTTGAAATTATCCCTAAAAATGATGTATGATCTTGTTTACATGGAAAGATGGACAAGTCCATTTAAGATATTTAGTAGGGTATAGGTTTACTATTTTGTTTTATAAAAACTAATAAAACACAAAATATAGAACCAAGTTAATCTTATTCAACACATACTCTGTTTTATGAGCAGAATACTACGTCTTAGTGTATTTTAGACCCTTTTTTTTGCTTTTGGTCAAAATATAATTATTCTTGTACTTGACCTAATGTCATGCAATTGTCGCACAAGTGATATTTTGATTGGTTTAAAAAAATTGCACAACTAGTATTCAACCAATCAGAGCTAATGTATTACATTTTGGATAAATAATAATTATTTATGTTCATACATACAATAGTGTTAGTTTGGTCTAGTATTATTCAATGTAACATATATTAAACCACTTCAAATTCCCCATGGTTTTGCCTACATGACATCCAAATAAGACTTTCTTCCCTACGATTTCACAATCTAAATAATTTTCTTTTAAAATATTTGCCTTTATTAGAATAGCATTAAACACTTAAGTGTCAGTAAAAATGTTGATATAACAAGGTAATAACTGATTTAAATTGTATTTTTCTACCTTTCAAATGTATATTGATTAATATCAACCGAATGGTATATATTGTTGTTATGACTTAACATAATTTTAGAGGTTTGATAAATGAACGTTTAGATTTTCTTACAAGGTTTATCATTCCAAAATCTCCCGATATTAAAGTCAAGATAAGATCTCTTAATTGGGGGTGACGGTATCTTGTTTATACTGAGTGGGGATTCGGTTGGAAATTTTACTATGTGTTTAGCATTATAAAATAAATCCGAATTTAAACATTGAAATTGTCAGAATGTCTATCCCAGCAGGAAGTCAGTGTTTGAACAAGTGCACTCACTTTGATACTTTAAAGTTTATGATAAATATAACGCTGGGTGACTAATCTTTATTCATGACTGCCCATGTTGGGATATAGATACTGTGACGCAGAATGTGTCTTATAGAATTTAATATAATTTTTTAACCTAAACTTTAAAATTAAGTCCTCTGTCTATTGAGAATTTAAGTAATCTTCAGCAGTTAACTCCCCTGATCAGTACAGTAGTGAACCATTTCATAGTTACTGTTAGGGAAGATTGAAGAATCAAGAAACTTTATTGAATTAGTTCAGTCAGAAAAATGGTTGCTTGAGTGCAAACTAAAAATATTAATTATTAATTTTTATAATTCGAAAATTGCTTTCCAATAGAACTGTCAAGTACTTTAATTTTGATTGGCATTTCATACTGTTAAAGATTCTCCCAGTGTTTGCAATGATTATTTTAAGCTGCATCATATAGTTCTATTACTGCGTTGGTAAGCATTTATTTTGCATTCAGTTTGGAAGTTTAATTCTCTTTAAAAGCAAGAAAGGGAAAAGTCCAAAGGAGTATACTTCTGCATGAAAAGCTTATTTTGATAAGAATATAAAATTATCAGTATAATTGGTTATCGTTTGTAAATTATTCCAATTTCAAGCGATTTAGATAAGATACATGATATATCAAATTGCTATAAAGTTCACAACTTGACTTTTCCTCCATAAATCATATCCTCCTCATACAGGGGGGTAATATTAAACTTTAAATGATTGTTTAATGTTAAGTTTAGATTTCGTTAAAAGTTGATAACAACTTCAAAAAGAAATAGGAATCAAGATCTGTTTTCATATTGGTATTAATTGTAAATGATTGTAAGCCAATGGACATTTCCTATTCGCATTTTTGTTTGATAATTTATTAAGGTCACGATCTTTTTCGACGGGTATTTACTGGCATTAATCTTGATAGTCGATCATTATTTTCTATTTAGAATTTAATTTTAACGTGGGTATACTTGAAAAGCGAGCAAATATTTTTATTATGATAATACCGTTCCAATATTTGATTTACTACTGTTCGTCAATCATGATTAAAAAGATAAAATTTACCGAAAAAAAAGTGTATTGAAAATTAAAATTGCCGATGAAAGCTGGTGTACTGACAATCATTGCTAAAAATACCCATCCATGACAGGGTGCTAAAAGGAACGTTATTTTCTGTGAGAGTTTATAGTCGTGATGTATAGTTGATTTGATAATATCTCGTTCAATTATTTATTATCTCAGTGGGAAAAGTGTATTGTAACCGGTCTTATGAAAGAAAATCAAGACATTTAATAAGGCGTATAAAGTGGCTATTACGTTGTTGAAACTCGAAATCTCATTTTGGATGTGTTTTCATATTATCATTCATGATACTGGGAACGTCCATCGTGATCTTGTATTGTGAATATTGAATACTGATGTTCATTACGTCATATAGAATAGATTTGATACAAATTTTATAATATATACAGTTTTTAATGGAAAGATTATCGGCATGTGGATTTTATTTGCTGAATAAATTTGATATATTTATAAACAGAAATAAGATACAAGTGAACTGGAAAAAATTATCAAAACAGTTGAGGAATCTTGATGCAACAGTTTGAAGCTGATTTAGTAAAATACTCAGAGTTTTCTAAGAAATCGCCTCATTCTTCGTTTTCATTTTTTGGTTTGTTGGTTTTCCAACTTAGATTTGGGAAGTAATATTACTTTATAAGGACTTTTAAAACTTTGGATATATGCATTTTAGATAAGATAATTGACAGATGACTAGACTTGCATTAGTTGTGTATCTGGACTTTATTGTTTGTAAAATTGTGATTAATACGTAACTATAACACTAAATTTTGAATGATGGATAATATTGAATGAAGAGTTCCAGCAGATTATCTCACAATGTATCATAACCCTCTGAAGAGGAAATTTGCTCCTAAACCACCTAAAGTAAGTGTTTAACTAAGGTATTTTCTTTAGCACTTTATAATGATAATAAAAATAATAATAATGTATGCAAATTTTTCATCCATCAGCACCACTTTTCTCAAAAATGTGTGTGTGCGTGGAGGAGGAAGGGGTGGGGGTGGGGGTGAGAACTAGATTATATTAATAAATTAACAAAAGTTTTTGAGCTTAAAATACTAACAGACCAACAGTTCATAATAGACCGACAGTTCATAATTGACCGCAAGAATGAAAATTAGAAGTGTTTTCAATTTATCCAACAAGTGTGAAGGGTCCTTAATGGATTAAGTATTGAAAATAATTGTTTTGATCTGTGTAAGTTGGTTGACATTGTCAAATCAAAAAGGGGATACAAGGGCAATAACTGTATTTTAAAGAAGAAAGTTTAATATTGCAGGACATAGTTTATTTTCTAAATGAAAACAAAAAGTAACATAATTGTAAAAAGATTGCCATGTCTTCACCATCAATGTTGGAATTGCCTTTGAAATTCAAAGGTCAAAACTTTGTTGTGTGCTTATACCTTGGTTACATAATGGATTGTCAGAACAAATGGTAGATTGTTATACCTGCAGTGTCTATGGGTGTGTCAGGTGCAGCACAAAGGTCAAGGTTGGAGGTAAAGTCTATAAATGTTGTATTGTTGGAGCGTGGATATCCTATGGACACATTTCGAGGTTGTTTTTTTAATGATCAATATAATGCGGTTTCCATCGGTGCAGTTATAGAAAAATTGAATAATTTGTGTCCTTATTGAAAAAAAAAAACCTGCGGGGAGTTGTCATTTAATGACGACAGTTTGCTAAGAGGTTTGTTAAGATCTACTTTTCTTGAATACTGTGTTAGAAATTTCAACACTTGTACTTGTCAAGTGTCCCGAGATAGGTAAAGTAGATAGGAGAGATAACTCTTGTGGTGTTAATGGGTGTGACCATGTTTTTAAAGAAAATTAAGGAAACTGCTTAAAGTTTACATTCTTCCAAAGCAGTTTCCATTACAGTGGATTAAATTGAAATTTTCTGTGATTTGTTGTAAGTAAGTAAAGTCCAGTCAAGTGAAATCTTTATTTACTGAGGCTACACATTTGGTTACCCAATCTTCCGTGTGGGTCTCAAAAATTGATGACACCCAGTTTGATTTTTTGATAAAATTATTGCCCTTTAATTCTTGCCAGATTTCCGTAAAACCCTGTCAGTGTGCTAGATTATCAATCTTCTACACATTCTTATTTTTGTAATAATTCTTCAACTTTACAATTATTCATGACATGTCAAGAATGCATAATTAGATTGTACTCTGTCCACAATAAATGATAGTCAAGTACTTCACTTGAAATTAAAGCCCATTTTGACACATGAGATATAGTTATAATTCATATGAATCATTTTAAGATCGGTTAATGTTCATATTATCATATAGATCACAAAAAAGATAACTGCTGTTTTTAAGTTTAGGAAATATGAGGTCCTTCTGAGACAATTTTGTATGTTTCTCAAAAGAATGAACTCTGTCCATTAGATTTGTAATCCAGCTAGCAGTTGCTAGTTTGAAGTTCGAGTTGAAATTTCTACATGACAATCATCACAAATGATCTTGGACATAGGTTCTAATGATCATTTGAGCCGTGTCATGACAAAACCAACATAGTGCGTTTGCGACCAGCGTAGCTCCAGAACAGTCTGCGCATCCGTGCAGTCTTGCGCATCCGCGCAGTCTGATCAGGAGATTCATGCTGTTCATTTACCAACTCTTTTACAAGTAGAGAAACTGATAGCGAACAGCATGGATCCTGATCAGACTGTGCGGATGTGCAGGCTGGTCTGGATCCATGCTGGTCGCAAACAAACTATGTTGGTTTTGTCGTGACGAGGCTCAATTTTGTCTCTCATTGCTGATTTAGATATCATGTGGGACAAGGAGTCATTCACTTGTGGAGAAATTAGTAATCATTGGTTATAGTTATCCAGTAAAGTCTGTTTGATGGACAGATCTGATGTCTGAGATATTACAACATATATGAAAATTGGTATAAAAATCAAGACAAAATAATGAAATAATAATGGAAAAACGGGTTATTTTATATTTTAACCTGCCAATTATGTAGGTTATTAACCTGAACTTAAATCTTTGAGTGTTATAAAGTATAATGACTGAAGTTACTGCCAGCCCAGTGAATTCTGCAGATCTTTGCAGGCTATTAAACAAGATTTCATTATCATAGATACAGTGCACATGCAATTATATTTATAATTTAACATTTTCGAAAATAATGTTCCACAAAAACTTGGCTTCAGAAATGACAAACATTATGAGAAAGAACTTGGGAAAATGTTCCCTAACATGATAATTACCTCTTAAAAAAACACTTTAATGGTTGATATCCTTACAATGTGTCAATTGCTACATTTTTCGTAGCGAATACTTAAGTAAAAAATGTATATTCTCTTGTTTGAAAATAGACAAGATCTAAAGGGAAATAATAGCAAACTGCAATTCATTTGTTTCTTTTGAAAGCAGATGTTTGAAATTTGTCCATACATTGAAAATGTGAAAAGAAATTGAGTTTAGCCTGATTTTTTAATTACACGACTTTTGAACTTTTAAGATTCATCTTTGTATTTTGAGTATCGAGTATTGAATGTTTATTCATCGATAATGTAACTACTTCAAAGGCGATAGAGACTAGCAGTTTGTATAATCTAAATAGGTTTTTTTACGTATAAAAAACCACTTGTGACTTATTTTACTTACATATTGTGACAACCGGAATACGTTTCTTTGTATTTTCGTAATAAAAGTTTTTAACTTTATTATACATAGAGATGATGTTAGCAAAATAAAAGTGTTTGAAAAGTGACGTGTTTATGAGATAGTTTGAAAAAGAAATTATAAAGAAAGGAGATACTATGCTGTTTTTGTATTTTGGATATTAAAAGTGGGAAAGTTACATTTTTGAGAAAGATTCGCTTCAGCAAGCTTATGTAATGTGCGTATAATGATACAGCATTATGATACCATTTAGAAGGCGAAATACCTACTCGGTATATGAAGCAGCTAAGGTATGGTAATTTAAGAACGTAAAAAAGTAGATAGCAATTTTTTTTATCAAACTGGGTAACTTTATTCTTTAATATACATGTATTATGAAGATTTATGACAGAGTAAGATTTAGTGCTGTGGTACTAAGTGCTCTCGTTTATCTTGCTATAGACCTCAAGGATAAAATTAAAGAAAAGTGACAATTAAGTGAATGCACTTTGGCCATACAAGGGAGATAAGGCCAACACTTTGGTCTGAACAAGGGAGATAATGCATTGAAGTTAATATGTTCTTCAGACATGTTTAAATAAGGGATATAATTGTAGTCTGCAGTTTGGTCTTGAAAAGGGAGGTAATGCATTAAGGTGACATTATGCTCATGTTAGTTTAATTGTCAAGTTGAGCTGAATTAACTATATATTTCAAAAGATTGACTGTTATGATAGTGATTTGCCAACATTTGATATTGGAAAATGTTTAATCTGCCTGAAAGTCTGCCCCACTCTTTTTATAAATTTACCCTACAGGTAAATTCCATTGGATATTTACAGACATTTCTCTGGGCCACTTAAGTTTTTTATCAGGCTACTTAAGTTGTTAATCTTAATCATTCAAGTAAAGTAAATTATCTGAACAGGGATGATAATTAAAATATGGACAGGGGAGATAAAGCATTGAGTGATAATAGAGATATGTGCTTTGATTTGAACAAGGGAAGTAATTGAGGTATGATCTTTGGTTTCAACAAGGGAGGTAATATAGGTTTGAACTTTAGATTGGACAAGGGAGGTAATTGATGTTTTCCATTTTATTTTTTTTGAAAAAAAAAGATAAAAAAAAAAGATAGAAAAAGGTCTTTGTTAGTGTTGTAGCTATTTTGTGTTGCTACACAAAGTTTAACTTGTCAGGTGAGCATAGCAAGTCTGTCTTGGCCCTCTTGTGATTTTTTTTTATTAGAAATATCTGTGATTTGAAAGGGAAGGAATTTAGGCATGTTCATAATTGTCAGCTGTTTTGAGTGCTTGCAGATAAGATTATTATTTTTAGATAAAGTTCATGTTTAAATAAATTCAAAACAGAATGTAGACAGCATATCAAACCCTCTTCAATATATTTTTATCAAAACTAAGGCCCGATTTTATTAGCTGAGAGAAAAATGAAATGTAAATAAGAGATAAAAAGTTTTGGCAAATGGGAAAGGATGTCGTGTTGTTTTTATACCTGAGATTTGGTTGTTTTCAGGTGTTAATTATAGCCGCTTATTCTTGTCGGTTTGTTTAAGCTTTTCTTATCCCATACTGCTTCTTTTTCCCCGTTTGTGTGATATTTGTTAAGTGCGTCTTAATAAGTGATAAATATAGGCATAGGATATAGAAAAACTTGTGTACATGCTGTCTTAAACAAACATTGGTTTGGTTTAATTTCTTATATAGATTTAAGTGGAGTGGATGAAGCTATCAGGGTTTATAAGTATATGAGAAGAATAAATACTACATTAAGATAAAATGAGATTGAAAATTTAAGAGTTTGAAAGATATATATGTTTGCATTTTAAATTAGACAACATGAACATTTGATAGATAATTTAAGACATTTTATCGTTGCAGTAAAGGTTTTTGAATTCAGATGCGTTTAATTTTGACATTTATTTCGGGATTTAAATGTTACAGATACATTACTGTTTTAAACTTATTTGTAACTTAATATAGACAAAAACTAGGTCACATAACATTGAGGGACATAGAAAAGAAAAAAAAGAATTGGATGTATTTTGATTTAATTGATTGCTTATCAGATTTTTTTCTGATTGACGTTTATTTAATCGGTTTACGAGGGATTAATCCATTGACTTTTATATGCTGTTTATGTTTATGGTGTCATAATATAGGTTTTAAAATTTCAAAAACAGCTTTTGATAAGATAGTGTATAGAAATATATGTATAAGATATGAATAGACCTTGAAATAGGAGAAATGTTGGTGAAAATTTTCAAAGTGATAGAGTGATGTTATATATATCTATATATTTGAAGTGTCTTATGATTGATTTGTGGGCATACCACAGGATAATGAGTTGTTTATATATAAAAAAGTATAAAGTTTACTTTCTGGGAAAATATTTATAGAAAATTGAGTGTCGACAATGTTATAAGTGTTTGGCGTTTTATTTCAAAGGCATGATTGTTTGTAATATTATATGAATGGTTTTAACTTTTTGTGAGAGCAACTATTACTACTACGTGTGATAAAAACATGAACTGGTTACTGGTTATATGAACAAGTTTTATGTTTCTTTTTATTCTGGTGTTTCAGCATTGTTTTGTGAGTTCTTACGTCGTCAAGGTGGAAAGTAGGTCGCTCATTCTTTTTTTGAAGCTGTTTGATTTAAAATGTGCTTAGTGTATGAAGTTATCATCTCAGAACAATGATTTTCATTTCACGGACATTTTATATCAATTTGTGCAAAAATCATACTTGAATGGAATATAAAAAAAGTATGTACGTATAAAAGAGAAGAAACTGTAAAATGTCACTGTCTAGAAAAACTGGCCGAGTTTGGTATCGTCTTACTTCTTCATTAAGAGAAACTGAGAAAGATTCCTTACGTCACTCAATGACAGATATAGAGAATATTTTCACGCAAGGAACTTATAAGAAACGCAGACAGTGGCTTGTCGAGGTAAGATTGATGAGTTATATATGAGCCTCGTCATGACAAAACCAACATAGTGGGTTTGCGACCAGCATAGATCCGTTGTCAGTTTCTCCACTTGTAATAGAGTTGGTAAGCGAACAGCATGGATCCTGATCAGACTGCGCGGATGAGCAGGCTGGTCTGGATCCATGCTGGTCGCAAACCCACTTTGTTGGTTTTGTCGTGACGCGGCTCATATATATAATAACAATTCATATAAAAGAAACGCAAAGAAGTAGATGAGCATTTCATGTTTTTAGCTTGACTATCATATTTCAAGAATAATTAGAAGTATTAACAGTATTATTCTGTTAGATGTCTACGTCCTAGACTTCCAGTCCATGTCATTGACATGTAAAGTTGTTTTCTTTTGTATCGCTCAACTAACCCATTGAGAGATTTAACTTATTTCAATGTCTATGAGAAAATGTCAATTGTAGGGAAGAGTGCATGTGGTAATTTTATAGAACTATGCCCGTATAATGTTTGACTAAGAATTATGGTTAAAGTTTTTGTTCTGCCTGACTTTTTCAGTCAACTCTGATGCATTGCTTTGAATTTTGGATTACTTAATGACCATCATCTTATCTTGTAAACAAGAGAACAAACCCCTTTAAGATGTTGATCTGAAACCTGGGTAACATTACATTCACATCATTACAATGTCTGTTATGGATTTAATATAATTATGCTTTTTTCAATGATAATTCAACTTTTCAGACATATACTTTTATAAGAGACGTAATGGTTGAGAAGCACATGAAAAGATTAATTTCACTTCATTGTTGGCAACTTGAATTTGTCCAATTTTTTCTTTGTGCTTTATAAATTACTTGAATTTTAAGCTGAAGGTCCATAATTGGGTTCTTGAGATGTTTATGTTATCAAAGGGCCAGAACTGTGTACTTATATAATGTTTGGGAAGCTATAGGTGAATATAAGGGCAATAACCATGTTCTTATATGGGAAAGAAATATAGTTAACAGAATATAAGGGCTGTAACTGTGCTCTTATATGGGAAAGTGATACAGTTAGCAGAATATAAGGTTGATAACTGGGTTTTTATATAAGAAATTGACATGGTAAGCAGAATATAAGGGTAATAAATGTGTTCTTATATGGGAAAGAAGTATAGTTAGCAGAATATAATGGCATTAGCAATAACATTTGTGTTATTATATGGGAGAGAAATATTAAGTTAGTAGAATAGTCTGAGGGGCAATAACTGTTCATATATGGGAAAGTGAATATAGTTGGCAGAGTATAAGGGCAATAACTGCTACATGTGTTATTCAATATGGGAGAGAAATAAAGTTAGCAGAATAGTCTGAGGGGCAATAACTGTTCTTTAATGGGAATGTAATATTGTTAGCAGAATATAAGGGCAATAACTGTTTTTATGGGAAAACGATACAGTTAGCAGAAAAGTAGGGCCGTAAGTATAATGTCCTAGCATAATTCTATATAAATATGCACAATATTATGATAGTCAAATACTGTACAAGTAAATGTTTGCCATGTTTTGTGTTTATATTATGCAGATTTTGCATTTAAAAAATACAAGTGATATATATTTTTGTTCGGATAAATATATATATATTTCATTCAATTTCTTTTATTGTGTAAGTGGTCTTTAACCACAAATGAAATAACAAATCTTTAGTGATTGAGAACATTACTTTAAATATTGACATTGTCCCCATGACTTCCTTTATGAGCCAATTTAAATATTTTCTTTTTTATCTTTGACAGTAAAGTGTACTTTGTAAGAATGTAAAAGACTTTTCAATAGACATCGTAAATGGCTTAACAAGTCAAATAAATCAAGTGTGATTGAAAACTGTAAGAAGTAAACATAGTTTTCCGAAGAAGAAAAAAAAAACCCTTTTCCTGATTCATAGCAACAGTTAAGTACATGATGGAGGAATAATAAGAATTATTTAATCAGATAATGCAAATTTTATTTACAGTAATTGTGAAATTGTATAAATTTTATTAGGGAATCCACAGGTTAAATTTGATATGCTCAGATATCAATTTATGACAGTCTTGAAGAAATGTATTTTGTTATGGTAAAATGCATTTGTGCATGGATATGTGTGTGTACACATTTGTACATGGGGCTTTAAATATTCTTAACAAATAGTATATTACAATTTAAAAAGTAGGCACAGTTTTTTCCATTACTTGTTAAATACAGTTTTAAGCATACATTCTGGCTTATGACACCATTATCTCTCTGGAATTCATCTCTTGGAGACCTTGGTGGCAGAGTTGTTAAGCCTGCCACAGAGCTATATTCTGTTACACAAGTGTCAGAAGTTGCTGATTTTGAACCCTTTTTCTCTATGGGTCCAAACCCAGGCTGCCAGAGACTTTGCTAGTTGAGTTCAGTGGTTCAAATAGTTTGCTTGTGCCTGAAATATAACTATACTTAATATATCCAGCAGTTATTTATTTAATTGTATCCTGAACAGTGTCAGTGTTACTTAAAACTCTCAGTATCTGAAAAGGCGGAGGGGCCCTTATATTAAGCTTAGAACACACACCATCTTACTGGATTTTAATGGAACTTTATGTTAATTGACAATAATTATTATGACAACAGGATAGTACAACTTACCATATCGGGTCTAAAATTTGTATTCTTATGCTTCATAATAAACATTGTAATATAATTATTCTTTGCACAAACACTTAATGTTTCCTTTAAAATGATTCAAACTCATACATTTTGTGGTCATATATATCAAAATTCAGTGACAATATTATGTATTTTATGATTGATTATTCGACATATTGTATAGACAAACGATGGCATGTCATTAGAGGACAGTGATTTGTGAAAAAAATGTTTAAATTTGTGTTGAAGTTGATTTGATTAGGGAATTTTTTTTGTAATAATTGTAAATACATGATAACTATTCAAAATTTTGATGTATTAAATTTAAGTTCCTATCACTGCATCCTACATAAAATGTATAAGGAAAAATATATGTTAATTTTATAACTGCTTGTCAGTAAAAAAAATTGAAAGCTGTAAAGTTAAACAAAAAAAAACTATTAATGTTTTTAAGTGCAATAATTTTCTGTAACTGTGTTAAGTTTAGTGTTTCAATTGGTGCTTGCGGTAAATTTGTTAACGTTTTTCTACATTGTCTGGACTATTTTCCTCCTTTGGCTGTTTCATAACGTGCAAGTGTGAATTGTATAGTTTATTTCCTGTAAGAGAAACCAGAATTATGTTTCCCTCTATATTAATTAGTAAATTTTATTGTAAAATTTCTCAATGTACTGTTACGTAAATGTCTGCATGGTAAATATATAATTTCAAACAAGCAGACTGTTTAATACAGACATGATTTGATATGCAAATAGCGAATAAGATTTAAAAGGCTGTAAAGAAGATGAAATGTGGTAAAATTATCATTCATATTGAACTGATGATGGTAATAGAGACAAAATTATTGTTGCGGAATGAATTTTAGGATGAAATATGAAAGGTGTAACTAATAAGAAATGTTTAAATGTCTACGTGTAAGGTGTAAATTAAAGAAAAAGAATTGTAACTGTCTCGTCATGTATTACGTGTACTGTACTAGACATACGGTGCTTGCACAGATTTCAAAAGAATTAAAAAGTCCCATTCTGAAGGGTTCAAGTGCTTTTAGTATAAGCGACGACCGTCGGATCATTGATGTATCTCTGAATAGATTACGATTTATTCATACTTTGCTTTAAAGGCTTAACATAGTCCTTGAAAAATTGCACAAATATTGTAATTGCAATAACTGGAGCTTAAAGTGTCAATGTTCCCGTACTTAGACGTTGTGTGACAAGAGTTCCCGTAATTGCGTGGATTATACGGTCCCATTATTCAAAAACTTTGGGAGCCTTTTTATCAGCGTGAAAGTAAGAATGATAAGGTGAGAGAAATGTTTGACAGTTGAAAATGTTGAAACGTAGGGGGTCAAAATTTTGGTCGGGTTGTTGCCACTGAAATTCTTGTATTTTAAATTGTTACGTGATGTAGCTTTGTGGTCATGGTGAATTTCATCAAGCAGAAAACGTTCTTATAGTCTTACATCGCCCGCATTGTTATTATTTTATTGTTAAGGGTACAAGATTTCTCTTATTTGTATATATTTGAAATAATGATGTGTAAATTGTGTTACATCCTCTAGGCATAGACAGTTATTATGATGGTTTACATAGATTTTTATTATGATAGCAAAATCTAGTTAGAAAAAGAACAAAACACTTAAGGTTAAACAACTTAACAACAATATCAGAATAAAAAGGACAAAAAAGAACAAATATAATGCACAGTCATATGTAAGGACACATGGTCTTGTATTTTTCCCACTGGTCATATTTCAAACACGATATAGTTAGCCATAGAAATTCTAACCAACTGTTGAGTGTTCAGGAGGCAAGTGTGAGTCTTAGAGAGGTGAATTATAAATATAGCCAACCTGGGTTACGTGTTTGAAATTAATATTTTAAAATAAATTGTCAAACATTTTGTCGATAATTCTTTGGAACAAACATATAACTTTTTATATGCCTGTAAATATTTCAGCCTATAATGTTAAGCATCTGGTTGTCCTTCCATCTGTTAGTAGGTTTCAGCTTTATTGTTTCCCCTCCTCTGCAGTACTCTTGTTAACTATGTGTCAGTTATACTAGAGAATCCCAAACTCCTTTGATTATAAGGTACCTAATTCCCAATTAAGATCAGGGGAATATCTACAATGTATGGTAAAATGATGTTAAAAAGTCTAAGATAATGAAACAGCTATCCAGCTTGAGTAGTCAACTTACCCTCTGTGTGCCATAATGAAGATGGAAAGTTAGGTAGTACCACTGATTGTCTAAAATTCTTCAGCCAGCTAGAAAGCTTCCATACATAGAGGAATACTTCACTGAGAGCCCAGTGAGGTTAACCTTTAATTTGCTAGAGACTCAAAGATCATGATTCCACCTTTGCGATAGGTTTAGACCCGGTAGCTGCACATTTAGTTTAGTTGACGTGAGGCTTAACTGGTACGTCTATATTGTATTTGGTATAAAATCCCTCTAGGAAAGATGGTTAGGAAACTACCCGCCACTGTTGGGAAAAGGCATAAAATGAAACAAACAAACAATTTGCTGGAACTAGTATAGAGCCACTGCTAGCCTGCACATTTGTGCAGTCTCACCAGGTTTTATAGATCTACTGTTGGTACCTCTATATTTGTATTTTGGTAATGAAATCCTTCAAGCTGTGAAAGGTCTGTCTCAAATTCAAAGCTGGGGAAATCTATTACATAAATTTAGCAGGCTAAGCTGTTAAGGAATAGCAGACTTGGGATTAGCAGTTTAAGGCCAGATTTCAGTGTAAACATACATGAATTAAAAGCAGCCAGCACTGTATACAGCATGGTCTCTTACAAACTGATTGTTATGCATACTAGCCTTGCCCCTATTTTTGATGGCATATCTCTGTTATAATGGCAATTAAAGAATCCTCAAAGAGTATGGTTGCTGGCTTCAGTGCACTTTAAAGTCTGTGCTGCTATAATGGATTCAAATCCTATAAGGGACGTTAAATTATTTTATGTTGTTATCTTAGTGCAGTAACAGGTTAAGTCCTAAATTTAATGGGATTTAATCTAGTTATTGCACAAAGGTGACAATAATTTATTGTGAGAAAATTATTATGCTCTTGTATGATAATAATGATTTTGCTTCAGTTAAGTATTAAAGTAGCCATAATTATGTTCTTAATAGAGTCAATATATTAGTAAGTGCAACAGCAAAAAAATGGCATTAATTGTTTGTCAAGAGCTGGAATTGTTTGTTTGTTTGTTTCATTTTTACGCCTTTTCCCCCAACAGTATTTCAGCCATATAGGGAAGTAGTTTCCTAACCATCGTTCCTGGAAAGTAACACCAGTACTAGACTTCGTTCCTCAGCGCTAAACTACCGAAGCATCTCCCAGGGATCAAACCCACGCCAGAGAGGTAACTGGATAAGAAGTCTTCGATTGTAACCCCTCGACCACGGAGGCGGTATGGAGCTGGAATTAAACCAGCAGATACACTGTATCAGTTCTGCACCTGTATGCTAGTTGCTCTATAAAGTTTTTGTTTATATATATATCAAATTATGATCAATAATCTTTAAAAAACATTCTTTATGTATATTTTCCTAAACCCAGATGTATGTCTAAATATAGAAGAAAAACTCTTAAAGGCGTTGTTCGTTAATTTGCATTTATTTTTGCTTTAAATTTTCAAATAAATTGAATATTTCTTGTACTGACAAACAGATTTTGTTGAACGAATATTTTTAGATGACTGGTATGATATGGTTAATTGCCTAATAAACCATATTTTCCTTTAATATCTAGGGGCGTATATATCTTAAATTGATTCATGCGGTGATATTTTCTTGCCATAAAATGCTTTGCAAACAGTTATGAATGAATATATATAGAAAGAAAGGTAGATACAAGTGGCTAGATCTATCAATATTGTTATCATGCGGGGATTTGTTTTTGTTGACACTTAGGAACAGTGGGCCGTCCAAATGGTTTAAGACATTTTATAAGAGAAAAAATTGAAGTGTGAAAGGATAATACCTGAAAAATTTCAAAAGAATATCAAAAAAGAAAAAAATCCTTGGGTTTTTTGTATAACAATGTCACAATGTTTAAATATGAAAACAGTTTTTAAGAGTTTTTAAGACCGGACGCATATTGTCTAATATTGAACATGGATATACTGTACATAGGGAATTACAATTTATGTGCATTATGATGGATTTAGGTCGTGCTTCTTTTAGTTTAATACTTACTTAAAATTTAAATAAAAGGATGAGAAGGCTGTCTTTAAAGTTTCTTACAAAGGAAATGTACGATCTGTTTAAGGTAACTAAATCATCTCTATTTTTGTTACTTTGATTTTATTTTCGTAAGCAATATTTTCGGATTAAAGTAACGATATTTGTAATTGATCATAAAGTGTAAAAAAATGTAACCGTAAGCTTGTATCATTTGTAAATGAAAAATTGTGGCATTTTATTATCTTGAGATGTAATATTATTATGTATTGTACATGGTATTTCTGTACAAGTTTACATGTACTTTTAATAATGACAGTGTTTCAAATACCGAAATAGGCACTTTGCTAAGTTGCCATTGTTCAAAATGATGGTTTTCAATAACCAAAAATACATTTCAAAGAATTATACTTGTAATATTTATGTCAGTGTTTCAAATACCAAAATAGATACATTATATTACAGCTAGTTGTCGCCGTTCAAAATGATTGTTTTAAATTACTAAAAATACATTTCCAAGAATTGTTAATTCTTAATGTTTTGATTATATGTGTGCTATTATAATAAACCAGTTATAATTATGTAATTTGTCAACAAAAATCAGTTCTTAAGTTCTATTACACCAAGTTTTGTTTGATGAATTTTGGCCTGCTGTTCCATGTTGCCATATTCCAGAAACATAGTTGTGACCCAAATAAATACCCATTGGTTGAGAGGCAGAATTTTTAACTTCTAAACATTGAAAGTTTTTTCTTTAATTATAAAGTAATGACATTTTTCTTTAATTATGAATTAATGACCATAATATAAGAATGATTTTACTTGATTCAACATTTGGCATTACTTCTTATAGTTAATGGGTTTCGTAGCTTGAAAAAAAAGTCAATTAAAAGGCAGTAAAATTTCAAAGGCTCATTTGGACTTTACTCATAATTGATAAAGGGGATATTTGAACTATAGTCTGGTTTTCTCATTATAATCACTTTAAAGATGTTTTATCTGTGACTTTATTGAACTCCACTTTGTGTACTGAGGTATTTGAAGGTTATACATTTTTATTTGCATTGGTTGCAGGGAGAAATTGTTGAAATTGCTGCATGTCATTTTGAAGAATTAATAAGGTCTTTGCATGTCACATGAAATAAATGCTTCCAGTGAAGGGCAAAAGCTGTTTTAATTTTTGATAGTGGCATGCAAATTCTATTTAATTATGCTTTTTTTCTTCTTTTTTTCTTTTTTGAGAAAACAAAAGAGACCTGTTCATGCCATGGAAGGAAGGAGCTAAATTATTTGACAATGTTATTGACAATGAAACCACAAGAAATGTTCATATCTTAAATGATATTTATAATTATCATGTAACATTTTGTGATATATAACTTTGTGGTAATATAACTATTCTCCTTACCACATGTCCTGGCGAGGTCATTACAAATAAATGGAAATTTAATTTTTCAACATTCAAGATAACAATCTGCTAATGATTTATATAAATTATGTGGTTTTTCGATTCATTGTTGAAATGTTTAACATACATTATTTTAATTTTATGCAGGAAAGTAATGTATAGCTTCATTTTAAGGACCACATTAAGAAATAATTATATGTGTGTAACATTTCTTAGACTTTGTAATATAAAAAATGGTTCAAGTGCCCATTGTAAGCTTGATTCCCTGGTGCTAACTTTTGTAATAATTATTCATTGTCTCTGTGCTGGGATTGGGTCATGGTTGGTGTTTAAACACTTGTCTATTACATGGCTACCTCAACATAAGGAATGATGTACAAATTATTAAACTATGTATGTAAAATGCTTGTAATGCACAAATTACAAGAGTATTTAAATTTACACTATTTTACCATAATATCTATAAAAAGTTGTGCATCAAACAATGTCTTTGTTATAATCTATAAAGTTGACTCTCAGGTGATGCCTTTATAATTGAGCAGCATCACGACAAAGCCAACATAATGCGTTTGCGACCAGCATGGATCCAGACCAGCCTGCGCATCCACGCTGTCTGATCAGGATCCATGTTGTTCGCTTACAAACTCTATAACAAGTAGAGAAACTGACAGCGTACAGCATGGATCCTGATCAGACTGCGCAGATGCGCAGGCTGGTCTGGATCCATGCTGGTCGCAAACCCATTATGTTGGTTTTGTCACGACGCGGCTCAATTGTTTTTTTCTCACAATTTTTATAAAGTTTAGTCATTGCAGTTGTCTTCATTATTTTTGTTTCCACCCACATTTTTTGTTTTGGTTGGTTTTTGCTTAACATAAGGAAAGGTGACATCTATATGTCATTAAATTCCTAATAAAGAATAAAACATGGCAATTAACATGGATCATGTCATATTTATGAAACAAAAAAACATATTATAGATATTTTTGGTCATATTTAATGGCTGACATGATTTAATACATCAACATACATTATAAAAGTAGATTTGTCCAAATATTGAGACGGCCATCTGAACAAGTTTCTATCTTCTTATATAATGTAGAAGAGAAAAACATGTTATTTCTGATGTGTCAAAACTTCCGCTAAATTTCAATGCAAGCAGAAACTTGGAAAAGTAACTCAAAATGTTATTGAAAATGATAAATGACAGTCAATGTATTTATGTTTAAACTTGTGTGAGAAATGCTAAAACTTTATTTAATTCAAAATTATTAAAGTTTGACTTATGCAGTTACTGTCATATTTGGAGAAGTTGGGAAATAGTGTTGCTTTGCCATATAAAGTATGTTACCCCCACGCCTGCCCTGCCCGAAATCATACCAACTGGTTTGTAGAATTAGATTTATAAGCTAAGCATAGAACCAAAAAAGGCCAGACCCAGATAGAGATTTTGAAGAACACCCAAATCATACTATTTGATTTGTAGAAATAGATACAGTGGAACCTGTCTAATCTGAACTTGTCCGGATCAGAAGAAAAATTTGGATTAGAAAGGTTTCTGGATTAGAAGGGTTAAGACATTTTTTTACTATTAAAAAAAAAGAACGAATAAAATTGGGACTGGACACTTTGTCTGGAATAGGAAGGTTTGATCTGGATCCTATCCGGATTAGATAGGTTCGGATTAGCAAGGCATGGAAATAGAGATGTAATAGCTTAAATCTTGTCTTCTTTAAATCTAATTTTGTGTATAAATCCTGCTCAGAGTAACTGACATTTAGTTATGAATTATGTGTTGTATATTTTCAGAGGGACCAAGAGAGAAAAAGTTTACCAGGATCCGGATCTCCGGATGTTGTAGGGAAACCATCTGTCAGTAATAGTACAGAGAAATGGACAAAGGGTCAGCCAGGGTCACTGAGAAGGAAGTCAAGGTGTAATCCTCTAAGCCTTTCCCATGAGGTATATATTTGTATATATTATATAGGGTTGGGTGTTATAGTTATATTTAAAGTTTAGAATCAGGCTCAGCTGCTGTGGGTAATGTCCTAGCTCACTCAGGGTAGAGAGCATTGGACTGTAAATAGTGCGGGTGCAGGTTACTCAATGTGATTGATCATGAAAGTCTTTCTACGGTCATTTTACACATACATCTGACATGTCAAAGAACCTGCTCTTATTTCAGGAATTGAAAAATACCTGTTACTATCAGTAATACTAACCTAAAGATATAAATTAACAGAATGAATTGCCTGTGTGGGTGTCTGGTGGTGACTGTTGTGTGTTATTTAATGTATTACTACAAAGTTGTAAGCAATTCTAAGATAATGTGGCCAATATGGGATGGAAACATCATAATAAGTGAAGATTGTACTTAACCAGGCGTGGGTATGTGAAACCAGATACACTTGAACAATAATGGATAGCTTTAAATCAGTCATCTTTTCGAAGAAATAAAACTGTACTGACATGGCTCCTGAATAGATGTCACAAATTCGGAATTTGGAGAAAAAAATGCCAATTTTAGATATTGAAACTATGTTGTCATGTTTTAATATTGTGGCTTCTGCCGGTTACAATTTTGGTTATAAATTTGTTCTTCACCATTAAAGCTGGCAAGATTCCTGTGCTCTTTTGCAATGAAAGTTACGAAAAAGATTTTCCTGTTTCAAATTAACTAAAATCGGGCTGTCATTATTAGGTGAAAATAAAGTTTTTTTTTTTTTTTTTGGTAATATTGGTATTAAGACTGCAAGAATATGTATTAGAAAAACATTTACACATTACTGCAGAAAGATTGACTTTATTTAATGATTTAAATATTTGTAAATGATTTAATAGTGCACTATATTAAAATTTGTTAAAATTTGACAATTTTGTTGAAATAAGACAAACAAGATATTGTCATCGCACGAGACAAAATGCCTGTAAGGTATAATCACTGTCAATATTGAAGAAGACTAATTCTAGGTTGTAAATATGCCATCAATCAGTGAAAGTCTTTATCTAGTCTCATCTTTAGTTTCAATAGTGTTGTTCACCCCACCCACCATGATTATAATCAGCAAGGGAGACAATCAAGGTAGATCAGGTCTAGACTAGGATAGTGAGAGAGTGATATCCCCTCCTTATCTAATGTTCTCATCTCTCACTAATGATAACAGGTCATTAATTAATTGTCATTAGTGTTGATAATGGTTTCTTATCTTTTCTCAAGTTTTTTTATCCTTTTTAAGTTAAAAAAACAAAAATAAATATGTGATCCTTGTCAGTAATTACTTTTCTCATCTTCTGATTCATTTTTTCTTTCATCTTTAGTTACTTTTCTTTTCATCATTAGCAAAAATCTTGGTTGGAACTGTATGGATAATCTTTCAAAATTTTATTGAATTTATTCACTTTTATTCAATTATTTTAAGAGAGGCAGTAACAATATTGATGCACTTACATTTTTGAGGATTTCTTTGCAATAAACTTTAATGAAACAAAGCTATTTTGAATGGACATGTCTATCTTTCAATCTTGTCTTTCCAAACTGATTCATTTTTTAGGAAAAATTTCAAACTATTGACTGGATAGCGAACATTGCATACCATTATGGTCTCTCATGTTGCATGGATGGCAGCAGAGCTAAGGATTATTAAGAATATCATTTATTTTATAAAAAAAAAAAAGTAACAATATGTAGATCTGGAAAAAAAACTCTGTTAATTTCATGTTTATTTGATTTATTGGTGAATTACATCGATATATATATATTACTAGATATGGTGTCTGCCTCTCAACCTAGGGATCATGGGTTTGAGCTCTACTGGGGACATGGCATGATGATTCCACATATGTTACCTGTTTGGTTATTTATTGAAATACTTCCTTTCATTACAACAAAGCTCAAATGAATATGTTTTAACTTAAACATTCTTAAATCTGACTGAAATACATGTATTCAAGCCCCAAACTAAGAGTTACCATTTAATCTTTGTATGATGTAAACCCCAACATTAATATATTTTCTTTCCTCTTCAAATAAACTGTACTGTTAATTTTCATGGAGTTATCATTGTCCTTGAATGTATAATTTAAATTAATGTAAATAAAAGGACTTGCCAAGTTAATTTGAACATTTTTTTTTACTTTTAGATTTTGGTTTTTATCAGAGAGAATCTTTCCCTCCTATTTTCAGTACTGTACCAGAAAAGTCTAGTTCAGCACTGCCCTCTCTCAAAAAATAACAATAAATCAAAAAGATTTTCACCTGATGTTGGGGCCAATTAACCTTGGAAATCAGACTGTCTCATCAGTGGATGATTAAAGATAATTAATCACTTGTTTATATTGATAATATTGACTAACATTTTCTTTTTTATCTTGATCAATAATTTTCTGATAAATTATTACCGTATTTAATCAGATTGATGACCCTGTGGTATAGAATCTTTTTAAATTATTGATTTAACTTTTCTAACATGTTGGTGTGATCTGAGATTTGATAAAGAAAATAAAGGCTGGACCTAATGATGCATATAATGTCTGATTTAACTGATAATTTGTGAAATAAAAAAAATGGGGTACTAGGTATATATACTGACATGCTTCTCTCATTAGAGTCAGTGTGGCTTGTGACTTAATAATCGTGAAAGTAGGAACTAAAAATTGAAATGATTTTTGTTTTGACTGATGTGTGAAAAACTCTAATTAAAGTTTGAAACTGGAATTTTTATTTAAGAAGTGTGCTTTAGATTATATGTGTGAAAACTATTTTTTTGTTTTTGGGTGATCAGTGGCTTTGAATTAATCAGTGACAAATATAAGCTTATATATGTATATTTAAAGTTGCATTGTGGATTAGCTGTATTCAATGTAATATAGTCTTTGAAGATTGGAAATACAATATAATAAAATAATGCATATCCTACTAAGAAAATTAAGTGACCAGGAACTTGCTAGTTTGGTGAAACATGTAAGTATTATATGTACATTATGAAATAAATTATTTTCTTTACAATAATTATTTAGTCTAGTGTTTAGTAGTTCTCGATTTTATTCTGTCAACTACCATGTTTTCCTTGTAATTTATTAAAAACCATAAAAGAAATTTTTTTTTGAAAATCACATTCTCAAGATTGTGGTAATGCCAAGGTCACAAATAAAACAGGCATTTCCTGATTAAACGATTTTTAAAGCATCAGTGGTTTATGTTTTCCTTATTTATTAAAAACCACCAAAAAAAAAAATATTTCACATTCTCAAGATAGTGGTAACAAAGTTCTTCAAGTTTAATTTTAAGGTAAAATGAGTTTTACAGTACTGTACTACAAGATTAGCTTTAGATGATGCAGTATTTAAAATATCAATCTTTTCATAATATATTTAAAACTGGATACAGTGATTTTTTTACCCAATGTTTTTTTACTGTTTTAATTATAATATTATGACTTGTAAATTTACGGACATAAACATTCTTTTGCTTAGGACAGAAACAACTTAACATGGGCCCCTGTAATGATAATGAATTCAATTATATAATGTTATTGTATATAAATGTATTTAGTTCACTGCTTATTCTTGCAACTATTTTTCTATTATTAAAAAAACTGTTAAATTTTCCAACACTTTATGACAATAAGATTGGACAATCAAATTGAATAATTGTGTAAATATTGGCACCAGGAGGGTATTCAAGGCTCATAAAACTTTCATCAATGTCATTGTGTGCAAGCCAATAACAAAATTGTGCCAAAAGATCAGTTTTGATCAATGTGTGGTAAAGTAGCTTGGTATACTAAAGGACTATTGTGAACTGATCAGGGTCATTTGGCACCTTTACATCAATAAAGTGTCAGTCAGTCTTCCATACAAACCTGTTTGTTGTCCCTTTAGGGTGCTACCATCTATTGTTCACCCATTTCTAATTAACTGTGTTGTAAACTGTGATAACATTTCAGTCAGCAGACATTATGACACCCTGGGCTAGTAAAACCTGTTCTGATTGGATAATAGCTTGTATCCAGCATTCTCATTGGCTGTTGGTTATCAATTGTCACTTTTATTGAGTGAATTTTGAGATAATCAGTTAAGAAGTGAAAATATATTTATAAGTAGGGTCCAAAAAATGGAGTGGTCATTAGTATGAAATAGAAAGTTGTGTTGTAAATATAAATTGTGATATAGAATTTGTACAGCTTTTTATGGATTTATTTTGATAAATATTATTATACAAAAATAGTGCTATTTTTGGATACGTTTGGAAAAACAAAATGTTTTTGGACATAAGTTTCATTGGTGCGGCTGGTTACCGTAAGGATGGCTATGCTAAAATATACAACTCACTTAGAAAACATCGACGCAGGTCTATCTGTGTCGAAGACAGTAGCGCACAGCAGTTGATTGATGCACGAGAATGTGCTGAAACTCATTTTAAAAAACAGAGATACAATTTGAACGCTAGTTTACAAGCATTGAAACATGATAGAAAAATTGACTCTGGAAAATATCGAAAATGTTTGAATGTTGAACAGTTTAAGAAAAATATGTGCAGTAATGATCAAAGTTACAATAGAAAACTATTAAGTAAATACTGTTCACATGCGAATGCAGCATCGTGTTTGAATAGAGTAAGTTGACAGTAGTACCGTATATTCTTTAATAAATCCCCCTGAGGGGATTTACTGTACATTTTGGGAAAAAGTGGGGGCTGTAATTAAAGTACAGAAACAATATCAAAATAAAAGAAATCTTTACTGTTTTTGTGTCTGTTAAGCAACTGACTGAATATACTTGGGTTTAATAAAGTAGTGGCATTGGTTTGAGAATATACTGTTTTTATATGAAATCCAAGTCATGGTGTAAAATAATGACTTTGGAAACTTGTCAAACATGCTGTCATGACACCACTTTTTGTCTTAAAAAAAAGGGTTTGGTTTTGTATACCTTTTTAAAAAGGCTTGATTCTTTAGTTGAAGGGTTGAATGTGTAAGGCTGATCTGTTATAATAAACTTGTTGTATAATATTGTTTAAAGGCATTGAAACCCTAAATTACCGTGTTATATAAACAGGCATTAAATGAAACCCTAAATTACTGAAATCAGACCTATCAGATTAAAATTGATTAAAAGAGATCATGAATAGATATTGGTATATAATAGAAAAGCTTTTATCCTTGGATTAAAGCAAACATCTTTTTATGTGATATATCTGTCTGTCAGGTGGGCAAGATATGGCCTTGTTTAATCAAAGATTATCTGAATTATCTATAGATTTGTACAATTGGTAAAAAACCTTCAAATTCAATTACAATTAGAGAAATAAATTTTTGATATACAAGTGTGAAAATTTTATTTTAGTATGTACACAGGCATTTGAAAAGCAAGGAAGACATTTCTATATATTTACAAATGGATGTTAGAATGACACAATGGTAATTATAATCAGTTCCTTAAAAGATTAATTGATCAATTTACAGGTGTATTGTCAGATATAGATGTTTAAAAAAATAATCTGTTTATTTGTAAATTTTCATATACGTTGACGAATAACTAATTTTAGTATCTTTTGAATTTTTCAGTCTCTTGTGGTATTAGATCAAGATCCGATGCAGCAGAAGCTTTCATCAGCGAACAGCGTGAACAGTATTGTAAACCATGTCGCCAAATCCATCGAGCAGGAGGAAGTGGGAAGAGTTGCATCGTGGGCTGTGAGCTTTGACAAACTTCTCAAAGATCCGATCGGAAACACTGTCTTCACTGTAAGATTTTAGTTCATATATTTAGAAAATTTCTAGTTATGTGAAATTCAATATTTAATCTTATAAATTAGTATTTTAATTTTTAATAAATTGCAAGTTTTCAATTCAAAACACTATGGTATACATAAACACATACAAAGGGAGATAATCTAGTGTTTTTTTTATTCTATTGGTACTTATAAGAATATGGAAAGGGAGGTAATCTAGATTTTATTTGTTATTATTTTTCAGGATTTCTTGAAGAAAGAGTTCAGTGAAGAAAATGTTATATTTTGGAAGGCATGTGAAGATTTTAAGAACATCATTGATTCTAATTATGTAAGTACAAAAGTTATGATTTTGTTTTATTTGTACCTTATATTAATTACCTAATTAATTCTTATATTAGTTACCTAATTAATAAAGAGATCTGACTGTAATACAAGTTTATAAAAAATATGATAAATTAATTTGTATGTAGTATATAATTGTAACATAAGGTTTTAATATATTCATTGAGTTTTGTTAAATAGGTTAAAAATAATTAAAAATTTTGGTTTTTCCATTTCAGAGAAAATCAAAGGCAAAGGAACTGTATGACAAGCATGTGTCCGTGCGTGCTTGTGAATGCGTCAATATAGATAGTGTTGCCAGAAAAGCAGTGGAATCTCAACTAGAAAATCCAACACCACAAGCCTTTGATATCCCTCAACAACAGGTAATTGTACATGCATGGTTTTAAGCATTGACCAGTTATTTTGAAACCTTTAGCTAACAGTATAGAGTCAGGCAAGGTTGAACATCAGTGCAGTTTTGACCAGGCTCTGTATTGTAGGCTGATTAAATTTAAATTTTTATCTTGGTATTGTGAAATTGATAATGGACAGTTACAATACTGCTGTAGAGACTTGACACATGCTTATTTTTAACTGCTTTGCTTAATTTTCATGGATCTGAGTTGAGGTTTACTAGGTCATGCATTTGAGAAAATAGGTAACTTGGTTAATGAAGTTGCCTGGGTTTACTCATTGTGAAAGCTCATTTGTTACCTTGTTGAAAATTTACACGCAACAAAAATAAGAGTACTATGAAGCATAATTTGTTTGATACTTTCTGATTGTAAAGATTCGTGATGAGTCATGACTAAATGATTTACATGTATTTAGGCTTCCGTCAATTATTGTATCGTCCATTGTTTGTTCGGAACATGATCAGTTTATAAATAAATCATAAGAGATTAAACTTCATTTGTATAAAATATATTAACCATCTTAACTCGAACTTCTTAAACTTGTAAGAAAATAACTAAATTATGAATTTTATCTTACAGATCTTTCAACTAATGAAGCAGGACAGTTATTCACGTTTCCTGAAATCCAGTAGTTATAAATCGTTTCTGATGGACGAAATGGAGGGAAAACCACTGCTGTTAGCCGAGGAGACGCAAAATGACAAAAATAAACTTCTCGATAAAGACAAGGAGAAGGAAGGGAAGAAGAAAGGAAAGGGCAAGGAAAACGAAGAGAATAAAGACAAACGAAGAAGGTCTTTGTTACCTTGGAGACAAAGTACGTTATTTAATAAAAACAGCATTAGAAATTATTGTTCAACTTTATGTTTTAACAATATTAGAAGTTTGCCAATCTTTGGAAGGATCTCATGTTAGAATTAATATACCATTAAGTTTGTGTTGCTTACCTTATTGTTATGTAAATAGATAAGATATATTTTTATCTCTTTTCATTGAATTATGATATGTGATGTAGTAATTATTTATTATGTTTACTCTATTTTTAGAATCAAAGAAGCAGAGTAAGGCAGAGTCAGAGAGTAAAAACCAGAAGAACAAGGAGAGTAAGGACATTAATGCCAACACGACCCCGGCTGCTCCAAGTGCCCAGTCTGAACCTTCAACTAACAACAAGAAGGAACAGCCTGTACATGTTGAGGTGAGTACTTTGTTGTTGTCATTGTTTTTCAGCAGTAAACCCGGTGTGCGTCTTACACTCTATGAACTTGAAACATAATTTGTGTTTATCCTATAACAGGAATGAAAAACATTTTAAGGAAGTAAAATGAACGCCTGTTAGGCAGCTAGGCATAAACAGTTCCTTCAGTGTGCAACTCTGTATCTTTCTCAAAAGAATTTCAGCGGAACTTTCATTTAAATTTATGTTGTCTTGTGCCCTCCCACATATTTTCAAGATTTAGTAATTTGATTATATTTTACAGAATTTTTACACTGGCGAAAAAACCTAGGTTTTGAAAATTTAGTCACCTGTTTATTTCTTATTTAAAATCACATTTGATTGGATAATACTGTTCAAAATTGTATCAAAATTTTTAATAATAATTTAATTATAATTCAGGTGCCAGAGACTATTGAGGAGGAACCTGATCAGCCTCGGTTCTGCCGAGTGATAATGCCAGATGGATCAACAACCGTTGTAGGTACAAGACAGGGGCAGACAATCAACTATATCCTAGGCAAACTGTGTGAAAAGAGAGGTCTCTCTGTGGCTAGTGTGGATGTGTTTTTATTGGGCTCTGAAAAGGTAAATTCCTTTGATATTTACAGAAATAAAGTTGAATATAATAAGTCTCATATACAACTGTATAACAATATTTATGCATCTTTTAAATATACAATGAGCGTGGACTTGGAAGATAACCCATTAGCCCCAAAATGTATTTTTTAAATATATGTTATATTGCCTGATTTTTTTTTAACTAAACCTGGGGTAGATTTATGATTTATTTGTTGTTGTTTTCTTTTTGTAAATTTTGAATATTACAGAATTTTAATTTTGTTTTGTTATCATTTTTTCAGCCATTAAACCTGAATGATGATATATCTACGCTGGGGTCAAAAGAGGTTACGATAGAAAGACGAGTGCTGTTTAGAATGGACTTACCAAATAAAAAATCTATAGGAGTGAAAGCTAAACCAAATAGACTGATCCGTGATGTGTTCAAACCAATTCTTAATAAATACGGATACAGAATAGACGCCATTGATGTTCATCTTGTAAGTTTCCCAGACTTGCAGTTTTGAATGAGATTAAATCAGACTAAGATTATTTTATCAAAATAGTGCTATATAATAGTATATTTTTTCTTCATATATCTGTTATGGATACTGATCGTATTTAATTTGACTTCTTTTCTATAAGTTAAATGCTTATACTATTTAATTTTTCAAGGATATTAAACATTTTGTCATGTAATTTACATTATATGTTGTTGATTTTTTTCTCAAAGTACTATTAATTAATTATAAATTTTAGGCTTTATATTTGTTATAAAGGATTTATTTTTTAATCAATGTAAAAAAAATAATTCTAAAGTAAAACCTATTCTTGTTTACAGAGTGGACAGTCCGAGAGAAGCCTGTGTTTAGATAACTTAGTATCATCAATAGACAGTCAGCGTGTGATAGTTCTCAACCAAGCTTCTGATCTACCTGGTATGTATTTCAGGACAACAGTTTGAGCCCCTAAACAATAGCCCCCTTTTTAAACTATCACTGGATGAAATGTTTTTCTTGTTTATTTTTTCCTTTCTTAATTTTGTTGGAATTTTTTTTTCTTTTGTTTCTAGATGTTTTGAAAAATATTTTTTTTATTCCATAGAAGTTTATATAAAGAATTGTAGTTTTTTCTTTTATTTTTAATTTTTTTTTCAAACAAATGTATTAAATGGATTAGATTTTTTTCATTATTTGGTACATAATGTGATACTAATAACTAATGTGTATAAATTGTTAATAAACTGCTGTGCAATATGTAAAATATCATCCTCGTACCATGTCATGTGCTCATTTAATAACTTCCATATATCATTATACTTAGCTAGTCTATATCTGTTTTATACAGGTGAATATATATTGATATTTCTTTGTTAAAATGAAAGATATTTGACTTTTGAGGTCCATAACTGTCAGCTAATAGAAAAATCATAATAATTATATTCAACTGTATAAAGGGAGATAACTATGAATATTTAACTTGTCATGGTTTATTCTAGTTATCTTTCCTTACCTTTCTTCTTTTTCTGTGAAAAAAGTTTGTAAAGTTGTACAAAATTGTTGTACATCATGAACAAATTGTTATAGATTTGTCAACTTTGTGAACTCTCTTCACTTCTACAGTCTTTCTGTATTTCTGACATAAACATTATATATAATAATAATCATGTAACCATAGCGACAGTAATGTCATCATGTAACCATAGTGACAGAATTGTATATACATGGTGCTGGTTCTAGTATCATTATACTATAGTCATGTTACGTTCACCATTATATCTGCCAGAATAACATCTATTTTTAGACTTCAATCAATCATCACTTTAAAGGTTTTCTTCCAGACTTCTCAATTTTAATGTTTTTCTTAACCAAAAAATAAAAGAAAGAAAACAAAAAATTGAAAAAAAACAACAAAAAACAATATTTTTTCAAAATTTTAGATATCTGTTTTGATATCGTACATGTGAACTGTGACTTGTAGAAAATAACAGTTCTTTCATAACTTATGTTTCTTTGGTTAATTTATGATTGTTTTGAAGAAAAATAATTTTGGAAATGCTTTGTGAAGTTTTCCTTATCATTTTCCATTGTTTCATTAATTTTGCTCACACAACATAAATAATATCATGCCCTTGTTTTCAACATCTTTCTGTCTCACTGTTTTTATTATCCATTTTCAAATGTGCTTTATGTTTGTTATTTGATATTACAAAATAATAAAAAATATTTCATATGAAAAGATTTCCTTGTTCTGATTTCACACTTGTTACCTATATAGTACTTATATTTTAACATGCAAGTACTGGTTAATATCATTTTCATGGGATTACAATGCAAAACATTGATGGGTCAAAAGATTATTATGCCCACCTCCCAACCCTGCTGTCCACTTGCAACTAATTTCTCAACAGATGGGCAGCAAATAACCTCCTATAAATATATACATACATTGTATATCTATATGAAATGGATTTTACTATCACCAATTGTATAAATAGAATGAATAAAAAAAGCTACAAGAATATGTTAATGCATTGACCTGTTCTTTCCCAGTTCCCAAATGCTCTTCCTAGTTATGATAAGCAAGTATATTTATAGCTTTCGATATTGTAGCAAGTATAATTATGCACTTTTAAGGGATAAGGAATTATAAGGTATTAAAGTGTCCAGGCATTGATCTTCAGGATGTGTGCAATTTTAATCCTGTAAATTTATGAATGCCCAAATTCGCTAAATAGTCAACTCTGCAATGTGGTCAAACTCTAGACCTTTTTTTCTCTGCATTATGAGGAATTATACAGGAAACAACCAGTAGGGGCTGTCTGAACAAGTCTTCAAGGTCACTAAGTTAGGTGCACTATATGTGTAAATAAGTTAACCAAATTTTGTCATATATGACATTGTTTTAGTCTTATGTCATGTAAACTGTATATAATAATTGTATGAATTATACAATTGTATCAAATAATTTTGTATGAAAAAGATTTCCTTGGTCTAATTTCACACGTATTACCTATGTGGTACTTGTATTTTAACATATGAGTACTGGTTAAACAGTTATTTTCTCCACATTGTGAAGAATTACGCAGGAAACAACTAGCAAGGTCTTGTCATACCAAGTCAAAGATCATAAAGTTTAGAATAGGTGTACTGTATGTCAAAAATAGGACCCTAATGTAGAAAATATTCGGTTACAGTGACTTAAACTTTAAAAAAAAAACTGTGTTAAATGTGTCATAGTTAAGATCATATACATGTATTTATAACCGTTCAACATTTCCTGTTAACATTGTTATAGACATCGCATCATATGTTTCATCATGTAGAGTCATACATGTATTAGAAACAGTTGTTTTTTTACTAATATTACTAGTACTCTGTATACATCGACTGGCTTTATCATCATTGTTTAATTCACTGAACTGGGAGGCAAGGATTTTCTGTTTCTGTACTCTTAACTTTCTTGGGGTGTATCCCGTTAATCAGTTAAAGCGGTGTCGATCTTTTTAAGCCAAAAACTGGTTACAAATTTCAATAATTGGTTGATTTTAGACCAACATCACTGGTACATCGTCAATGGAAAACAGTTATTCCATAATAATGTATGTTTTGTAATCGTTGTTGAGTACAACAAAATACAAACAAAATGCGCTTACATATAAAAAGAAAGTTTATGTTAAAAATTTAAGAATTCTTTTAGTATGGTCGGTTAAACATTTTAATATCAGGGTTATAAAGTCACTGTTTAACCACTGTTTAAATGGTTATCTTTCTTTGCTAGCCAAGACACCCCTATAACTTTTAATGACCTGTTTAATATGTTATATAAATGTCCTACTTTGAGGTCTTTCTATTGACCATCAAAGATAATGATTCAAATTGATACAGTACCATTTACTTTTTTCATGTATAACAGAATATGAATCTCTTTGTGGCTATAGGTTTGCCTTAATGCATTGAAGCATTTGAATTGTTTAACCATGCATGATCTCTAGAGGCAACAAAATGGGATCAAATTATTGAAGTCTATACATCTATTAGCTCCAGCATGTGAGGTGGTTTTGACCTGTTTGTAACAACCGAGATTAGCCAAAATCATCTTTCCTGTTTCGGCACCATATGACCTAAACTGTGTTGGTGTGCCGTGAAGCCAAACCAACAGCTAGAACATTAAATAAGGAAATAAGATGCTGGTTTTGTCATAGAGGGGACCCTTATGTTGAAAATATTCAGTCTCTCAGACTCTGATTTTAAATATCCTGCGGTAAAAGTAATAACTTATTGCAAACATGTTATGTTTGTAGATTTGACCCATTTACTTCAACAAAATCTGCACTGTCTATTTGACACTGATGTGCCAAAGTAAGCATATGGATAAATACAGTGTACGAAATGTACAAAAATTGTTTATTGAAAAGTATTACTCAGAAAATCCTTGCTAAGTTCCAGAATAAAACAAACATAATAACTTCTTATATAGTGTGCATGCCTTTTTCTCTTCTAACAGCTAAACCCAACGGACTTCTCGGTCGTTACATTACCTCACGACCTCCGATCCCAAATAAGTTTACTAGCAAAAAAATTGGTAACCAAGGTTACACTAACACACTAAACAACAACAACAACAAAACTGATGCTAAAACCCTTGAAGTGATTACTAACGAAATCTTTGGCAACCTGATGTTAGATAAAAGTGACCAGTTAGTACATAACTTTGACGAATTTGGAATTTTAGATCCTGAAAGTAGTCCGAAGGTAAGACGTGACCAGGTATAAGTGTGTATATCTAGAACAGTATGGTGTCTTATATTTAGTGCCTTCTTGCCTAGTACTCACAACACTCACTGCTTGTAAATATTATAGTGAAGAAACTTTGAAGTCATTTAATATTTTCCCCCAGATTTGGAATCCTTTTATATTCATCATTTTATGTAAATTATTAGAAAATCATTCTGAAGTAAAATTTCTATTCTGACTTCTGCAATAGCAATTTTGTTTGGCAGGAATTTTTCTGGTTAATTGTTATGATTTTAATGGTTGAAGTAATAATAATTATATACCGAAACATCTTAGTACAGTGCTACCTCTACAAAGCCACCCTCTATAGAGCAACTACCTCTTTCAACAACAGTTTCATTTTTTTCCAAAGTAAGGCTTCATAGTAAATTTAGGTGGGCTTCAGCTTTTCTAAAGGTTATATATGTTATTTTTAGATCTATCGTTTCATAATAATTGACAAATCAAAAGGAAGAGGTTGAAAAAGAAATTTGCCGACGATAATATACATAAACAATAAGGAAACCCCTCGATTCTTTCAATCTAGCAGTCCACTCTATATTTAAATTAGTAATAAAAGCAGACGATTCTTTTCCCGATTTTCTATTTTAGAAATGAACGTCACTGACCCATTATAAATAGCTCTCGGAGCACTGTTTTGAAGAAGGCTTAACAGTGATATGATGCATTTTTCCAAGATAAAATTACTATAATAATTAGTTTGAAACAACACAGAATTATTTTTCCAATGTAAAATTAATAGCTGAAGGTTGCTTTATACCTCTCTGTAAGCAATACCTTTCAGCAACTACCAAAATGTTTGCTTTCCATAAGGTGTTGCTTTGTCGAGGTTTTACTGTATAATGAAATCTAAGGGAAAGATAAATCTGTTATGAAAACTGTAAATGATTTCAAAGTTTCCTCCCTTGCATGGTGGCTGGCTTCTATGAGGGAACTTGTTGTGATATTTTTTTCTTTCAATCTCTTTTAATATCTATTCTATATGATGGTGTATTGATACTGAAAAAGTATTGCCTTGATTGTATAATATATGTGAGCATCAAAAAAGGATACATGTATTTTGGGTACATGGGTATATGGTATTATAAAAGTTTTGAAATTGGTGACCTTAGTCTGATATAACGGCATCATTCTAGAAGGTTGGATTTTGGTAGACGGGTGTTGAAAAAGACGAAGATAGTTGGGTTTTATTTTTTGATAAGTCCCAGTCTTGGAATTTTGGAAAATTGGTAACTGCTAAATTGTTGATGATTTGGACTCTTAATCATAATTTATGTTTTCTAATTTTTGTTATCTTTCTCATAATTAGCTTTTTCGCCTGTATGTTAACATTTTCTGCTTCTTTTATAGATGTTTGAATTTCGCTTATTCAGTTGTATAGGTCTTTGCACCAGATTTATTCCATTTCTGTTTCATTCACTCCTTTGAGCACATAATTACTTATTCTACTTCTTCAGGCTTGTTCTAAAAAGATATAGAAAATATGTCTGTTTCGTGCAGGTTTTTTCTTTTCCATCTTTTGATATTTTTTCCCAAAATCCTTTTCCCGCATGACCTATAACCCGTTGGGAAAAAAAGCCTTTTCTAAGGTTTCTTCCAGGAAACCCGTTTTATTTAATAAAACTCAAACATTTTTTACTATTCTTTATGTTTGGGAATTTAAAATTTTATATTAAAATTTCCCCTTTAAAACTTTTAAAAGGGTTTTGCCCTTTTTAAAAAGGGGGTTAACATTTCACAAAATTTTTCCCCAATTTTGGCCCAAAACCCCAAACCCGGGTTTTTTAAATATTGTGGGGTTATAAAATTGCTCTTTTCATTTCCCCCACTGTACAAATTTGACTAGGGTTATTTTCCCCCTTTTTTCTAATTTAAAACTTTTTACGTTTTCAGCGTTGATGGGGTTGATTATTTAAAAAAGGCCCTCGGTTTTTTCAGTTAGAACCCCGTTCACTATTCCTTTGGGAAACCTGTGTTTAAAAGCTTTTTTTTTTCCCCTTTTACTGTTTTTCTTGACACTTATTTTGGATAGGGAACTTTGGGGTGATAAAGAGTGATGACCAAAACCAAAAATAAGGGTTTTTGACCAGCATTTGGGTCCCGACCAGCCTGGGGCAAACAGCCCCAGTCTGATTTTTAAAACCATGCTGTTTTTATTTTTCAGTTTTTCTACTTTTTAATAAAGGGTTTTTAAACAACAGGTGGATCCTTCCCGAACCCGTGTTGGGGTGCAGGCTGGGCTGGGAAACCCTTTCTGGGCGCAAAACCCCTTAGTTGGGGTTTTGTTTATGACGCGGTAAAATTTCTTTTTTTCCCCAAAAATTTTGGGCACACTTTTTTATCTCTTTTCCTTTTTTTAGAACAAATTTTTTTTTTGGGACCTGGGTATTTTTTCCCGCCCTTTTAATTGGCTTTTTTCTTTTGTCAGCTTCTTTAATGATTTTAGTGTTAGTGATTTTTACTTTAAATAGTTTCTAAACATTCTTTTTTTATGTCAAATTATTTTAGTATGGAAATAGTTTTTAGATATTAGTTGAATTTCTTAAAGAATTTTTTTTATCAAATTATTATTGTTTGAAAATAGTTTAAAGATTTTAGATGAATTTTTCGAATTTTACAATTTCAATGAAGATGTAAAATAGTGGACATTTCTTTTATTTTATCAAGATTTCTAATATATTGCTATTATATACTTACTGTTAATAAGTGATGTATATATTATATGAATGAATATTAATATAAATACTGTATAATATACATGTATATCATGAATAAGTTCAATAATTGTACCCTTTATATTCACATGTAATGACTTGTGTTAATCCAAGTTGATAAAAATATGTAATACATATATACTTATATACATATAATTCAGTATTATACATTTTAACCATATCAGGATCATCTTGAAATAAAGTCTTTTACTGTAAAGACACTATGTTGTAATATTTTTTGATCAAATGGAATATTAATTTCGAAAATTTATCTCCAGTCTGGTCATGACAAAAAACATAAGTGGAGTCCCTTTAACAGAAAATTTCTTGAAATGCAACTTTACTTTTAGTGATAATTAATTACATTGATAAGAAGGTTACACTGTTTTAAAGATTAAACAAATTCAACTGTTCATGCAAAAATGAACTAAGAACCCCACTACAATTTGTAAAGTAAATTCTGCATGCTGGGAATGAAAATATTGTAGAAAAACATGAATTTTGCATAATTTTGTATAAATTGTCAAATGTTAGACTCCTGCTTGTAATGAAGTGTTTTATTTTGATGATTTTACAGGATCACAGCAGATGTTCTTAAGAGATGCATTACTCCAGAGGTTGTACTAAAATTAACTTGATATTCACTTTTAGCGATACCGTAGTTATCAAATGACCTTTGACCTTTTTCAGGTGATGATCGCAGAGGTGGAAGCCTCTTCGGATTTATGCGAGCAGGAGATCGGAGAACAGGAAGTGGGGGAAGTTTTGACAAAGGATCCTGGGAAGGGGGTGAAGAATCGGCAGAAAGTAACCTTCGACCTTCAGAAAAATACGGTCAGAAATCAGTCAGATGATAAAGGTAAAGGTAGGATTACTGTCTTACATTAGTTATAATGGGTTTCCCCTTACCACCATGGAATTGTCTATCTTCCAGTCAGGAAAAAAACATTTATTTTACCTTACTATACTCCTGGTTGGTATTACTTATTAAAATAAATTTTTGTACACAGTTGATACTTCATTTACTATAGGTTGAGTTCAAATTTTTCTACAGACCATTTATTTTTCAAAAAGTCAAAGTTGCTGTGGGTGTATTTAATCATTTTAGTATGGTCTAATTTTAAGCAAAAATTTTTTTGACCCTTTTTAAGACAGACTTAAAAAGTATTTATTTAAAAATTTTTAAGTATTCAAATTACAGGTTTTTCAGAAAATTAAACAATTTTTGTTTTGAGATTAATTTAAATTTTATCACAAAATTTTCAAAAATTTAAAAATTTTGGGCCCAATTATAGACCTTTCCCACAAAAAGTATGATTAAACTTTTTTTGTTTTAAAAAAGCCTTGTTTTTTTTTTTTCCGCGATTTTTTTTGATTTGATTAAAACGGCACAAAAATTTAGCCGACGGAAACCCAAAGGGGGTTAAAGAGGATGTAATTGCCAGATTTCCTTTCGGGAAAACATTACTGATACACCGTTTCCCACAGGGAAAAGAAAAATGCTCCGGGGGCTCTCGGTCAAGACAAAATAAGTTCAACTACGCAAAAAAATTCTCGAGACTTTATGGCCGAGATTGACAACTATATTGAAAGTATTAATGAAAACTTTGCTGCTTATACAAGGGAGAGCACTCCTGTGGGAAAGAACCCTAAGAAAGGGGAGGTAAGAAGAGTGCCAGTGAATTCCAGTGATAATAGCTTTAGTGAGGATGGAATTGTGCCTTCAAATGATGAAGCTGACATTTTATTTCAAGTGCCTTCATCTTCAGAAAGTGTTGATTTTAATGATCCGCAATTAACGGAGAAAAGTTTGACTGATATAGGTTTTAGTTATAGCCATAACAAATACTTGTCAAGATCTAGAAATTTTGTAAATCATAGAAAGAAAAATTTAAATTCTCAATATCCACCAAGTGTTCAGATACAAGCTCCACCATTGGCTAGTCCAGAAATACTTTCGCCCAATCAGACACTTCGAAACGATCTACTCAACCAATCAGATCTCTTGGATCATACACTGCTGAACAGTCCTCATTCAAGTCCATATAGTAGTGACTCGTCACTGGACAAGGAGAACCTTAGTAAACTTGTGCCAAATTCTAAAGCCAGTGTTCAAAAAACTTCACGTCATACGTTAATTCATAGCCCAATAACGGGCCTCGACGGTGACCGATATCTTTCTACCGTTGACACAGATGGGAAACTTTCTCGTCATTCGACACCTAAGAATACAAAAACTGGTAGATTATCGAATGCAGGCCGGACACCAAAGACATTTAATTCTACCAGTGATAATAATGAATTTAATCACACAGATGAAGTTACATTTGTATGATACTATATATACATTCTGTATACGATATATATATCATCACAGTGTACCTGTGATTATTTTCAAACTCGTGTACATCATTCATTTTATGATTGTAAAAATGATATATATTTTTATAAGGTGTGAATACACATAAATTTAAAGGTTCTATAGAAAAATGTGAAATATACAAATTTCAATAACTGTCCAGTTATTCAAATACCCGTTACAAGATAGTTACTCAATAATGTTTAAACAAATGTAAAAATTTATGCTTACTCAGCAAAATAAATTGCTTAACAATATTTCATTCCTGTTTCAAGATTTAGAGAATTTTTTTTCATATGCCACTAATTTTCGGGGGAAATTTGGGAAAAGTATTTTATAAAAAAAATGTACAAATTTAAAATTACAATTGTTCTGTGAACATACATTAGGATTTTTTTATTTTTTTTTAACTTTCTTCTAGATTTTTTAAAAGGTTTTATCTTGATATTTTTTCTTTTCTGATTGATGTTTTTATTGTTTTTGTCATCTTTTTATACAATCTATCCCAGATAATGTCTCTTAATATTTAAAAAAGAAATTGTATCATATCTGAAAGTATGAAAATTATAAAATGTGATGAACATTAATTTTATAATGTTCAATATAGGATATATATTGTGCCCGGTCTCATTGTACTATTTAAAAGCAGCTATTGGATGTAAATAATAATGTCGAGGTTGGTTGACCTTTTGATTAAAGTTTTCTTTTATAGTCATTAACTTCAATACTAATTAAATAAGGCTGTAACATTGCAATTGTATGTGTGGATATACCTCGATAAGTTGTGCCTTAGGCTCAAAAGGGCAAAGGTCACTGTGATCTGTATTAGGTTAATGTTTATTTTCTCAGAAACTATCAACTTGTTCACTTAAAATTGGAATGCCTTTTTGAAGGGCAGATTACCATCAGCGTCATTTTTTGTTAGATTATCTCCCTTGAATATTTTTATACTTTTCTCAAAAATTATCACAGAGATTCAGCTCAAACTTAAAATTCTTGTTGTCTATCAAGGGAAAACAATTCTGCCAAGCAGTTGTTTTAAGAATTATAATTATCACCTTTTGTACTATTGATTTTATTTTACTATCAAATACTGAGAAAAGTGGAACGTGCTGCTCCTCAGACAGCTCTTGTTATATGTTTTATCAACGCTGAAATTTGTAATGGAATTTTCTTTTATACAAATTTACAATAAATACCACAGAGTTTCTTGAAATAGTGCCTTTTCTATATTTTATTGTTACAAGTTTTAACAAAGATTTATAACTGACTCCTGAAATATTATCACATATTTTGTTAACAGTAATCTGCACCATAATGCAATATGTTTATTCCTAAGGGACATCAATATACAAAGAAGATTCTTTAAATATTTATACAGAATGTATTTATTCATACATTGATGCCAGTAAATTTGAAAATTATGATAAAATTGTCTTTTGACTGATATAGATATGTATGTATAATATTTCCTTGTCTGTAAATTTCCATAGAAAACCATTATTTCCCCAAAGTTCATTTGATTTATTTACTGTTTTTGTGGTACAGAAATTGGACACTGGTAAAAAGTGAGCAACATTTTGTTGAAGGTTTAAGTAATGGAGCTTTTTATTGGATTTTAATTGGTTATAGAGAAAGCTATCCAGATAGGTCCTACAACTCAAACAAGAGAATAAGGGCATACAAAGTATTTAAAAGTAAATGCATATTGTTATGAAAATAAATTTTATACTTTTCCTTCTTTCCAAACTTAAATTTTACATACCGGTACACACCTGGGTTTAAGTGTAAGCTGTCATTATAAATAGCATATGTCACTTTTATCTTGAAGATGTAAAGCTTTATCAGGTGAGCAATGCATGCCATGGTAGGTTCTCTTGTATTATTCTGACTGTAATATGATACTTATGATACTAATATTACAGGTACAAATCCTTTTAAGCTAAAACCTTTTTTGTTTTACTATCATGGGGATAAAACGTTCAATCAGATAGAATGGTAACTTGATACGAAATCTGAATACTTGTTGGTAATTTCAATTAACATAATGGGATACATTCAATTTACAATTATGATTTTTTACAGTCAATATTAAGAACAAATATGTGGTTAACTTTTAACATGCATGCCATAATATCCCGGACGTCCGGGACTGTCCCGGAAATCAGGTGTCTGTCCCAGAGATGATTTTTTTCCTGATAAAAATAAAAAATAATTGCGTTTGAAGTGTGAAATAATGTATTTTAATGTGATCTCATTGTCAAGTTATTATTTAATATATGGAAAAAAAATGAAGTTATAACAAAGAAAGAAAAAGTGGAATAAAGATTTGTCAATAATTGTTTGTTGAACTTTTTATTGAAACTTTTACGTAGTTGGTTGTATAGGGGTTTGTTTTAAATACTCAAAATATTTTAATATGTATAGCTTGTTTTATAGACCCCACTTTAAAATTGGTAAGAAATTGTCATATAAATAAACTGTAAAAATTGTGTTTATCTTAAAAATTTTAGAACAGAGGTTGTGAGTGAAATAGTATTAAGATTTTTATCAGTTTTATTTCATAGATTTATTACATACAAAAATGATTGTTTAAAGAAAATAATGGCTTTGTTCCATATAAACAATAGTAAAAATACTAAAGTTTGCCCACATTCAACATAACTTTCCTACAAAAAGCTTTCACACTGGCTCGATTTGGATTTATCACAAAAAACAATCTGTGAATGAGATACAAAAAGTAATCACTTAAATATTGTTTGTATCATATTTAAATCAAGGCTTCTTTTACATCGCCACCTACTCAGTGAATACACAATGCTTTTATTCAAGAAGTAGGATATTGGAAAAGGTTACAATCATTTTTGTCCAAAGTAAAATATTGTGAGGGTTTTTATTTTATTTCAGTTTTATCTTTTCTTTGACAGTTTTTTTTTTTTCTGGATTCAAATGATTATTTCAATGCTCCTGCACTTTTGATTGTTTTCTGACATTTAAATGACCATACTGTTTTTTTTAAAAACATATTTACTGTATAATGACTTACCGAAGATATAATAAAGAGTGAGTAGTTCTGCAATTAATGTTTTGATTTACTGTAGGTGGTCCTAAATATATATTTCTTGTTTACAATGAATAATTCTAAGTATATATACTGTACAGTGAGTGTCTCTAGACATTTTTACTCTACAATGAGTGTTTCTAGGAATATTTACTCTCAATGTGTGTTAATAGGTATACTGACTGTACAATGAGTGTTTTACTGTAAAACGAGTGTTTCTAGGCATATTTACTGTACAACGAGTGTTTTTAGGCATACTTATTGTACAGTGAGTGTTTCTAGGCATATTTACTCTACAATTTATGGTAATAGGCATACTGACTGTATAATGAGTGTTTCTAGTACAGTGAGTGTTTCTATGCATACTTATAGTACAGCGAGTGTTTCTAGGCATACATAGCAAATAGTGTGTGTCTAGGCATACTTGCATTACAGTGAGTGTTTTCTAGGCATATTTACTGTACAGTGAGTGTTTATTTACTGTACAGTGAGTGTTTCTAGGCATATTTTTCTTTACCTTGAATATTTGTAGACTTATTTACTTTTTAGAGAGTGTTTTAACTGAACACTGAATGATTCAGACTTATTGACAGCAAAGTAGTTGTTTTCAGTCATATTTCATCGGGCGTTTCTTGGCATTTTTCCCTTTCAGTGTTTCAAACATGTTGATAATGTAACAATTGTTTTTTCAGACAAGTGTACTGTACATGTAGCGTTTTTAGATACATTTTGTACAATTTAGTGCTGTTGTAGATGTCATTATCTGTACATTATCTGTACATTATCTGTACATATTGTCACATGTTGTGTACAGTGCACTATATTCAAGATAACATTTGTTTTACATAATGATATCTGTTTTCTAGACTTATTTCTGTTGTTCTTTTTATCTATGCTTGTTGATAAAGAAAAAAACTGAAGTTTTGTATAGGATATGATACATTCTGAAAATTTAGAAATAGTTTTCTACATGTTTATTTTATACTTAATACCATTTTGACTTTTTCTGAAGGATATAAAGTAGCCAAAAACAATTTTTATGTGATTTTTTTTTTAAAATGAAATACTTTTATGATTTTACTCTGTCCTTGTGATACACAAGCAAGTTTTCTATACTTCAAGATAAAAAAAAAAATCTGTAATAAAAATAGATTATAACTGTTTTCAATCATTGTTGGTTTTAAGAAATTTTAAAAATTAAAAAAAAATGTATTTGAGCCGCGTCACGGCAAAACCAACATAATGGGTTTACGACCAGCATGGATCCAGACCAGCCGCGCAGTCTGATCAGGATCCATGCTGTTCGCTATCAGTTTCTCTACTTGTTATAGGGTTGGTAAGGGAACAACATGGATCCTGATCAGACTGCGCAGATGCGCAGGCTGGTCTGGATCCATGCTGGTCGTAAACCCATTTTGTTGGTTTTGTCATGACGCGGCTCATTTCTTGTCTTTATAGAATACAGTAAGAAAAATTATGCTTGTTTTCAGTTTTGTTTTACTTTTAAAACACAAGTAATGTTTTCATTAAAAAACACTAAGTTATATTATTTGGTGCTAATAACTGTTTCTCTGTCTTGTAGTCTATCAGTGTCTTAATCTACCAAATATCAGTCTTTAAACCCAAATTTCTTTAAGTCTCACAAAGAAAATTTATTAGAGGGTATTTGATGGTTTGATGCCTAAAGGAAATCTATCTTTGATCAAATTTGGCTTAAAAGAAAAACACACACACATTATAGAGAAGAAAAAAGGAGTTATCTGAAAAGAGTGCATTGAACTATATAACGCTTTAGAATATTTATTTATAACTGTAATGAATAGGGGGCCAACTGTTTTTGAATAGGGGCCTTATTTATTTAAAGGGTACACTGTGACACAGTGTCCCCATTTGCTGCCGATCTCTGTAAACTTTGTACAATGTATAATTGATAATTGTTTACTTTAATATAAAGTGGTATTATTTGTATATTGCAAAGAAAATTTGTTATGTTTTATGCAAACATGAACAGTTTGTTAAATATGTTGCATATTATTAAAAAAGATTTATAGATGCTCTATTTTGACTTGTTTATTTTATGAATATAATGCTACATGTTAGTTATACTAGTATTATAATCTTGACCACAGCTTTGATCTTTGAACTCAATGATGAAAGGACCTCCACTAAGTTCAAAGAACCTAAAAACATAAAAGTTGGAAATTGTTATATAGATCAAGTGAAGCATTTAAAATGAAAAAAAAATCAGAAAAGAAAAAAAATGTACTCATAATTACTCACAATTTCATTGCAAATCGATTGTGTGATTTTTAGCCCAGTTTTAGTGAAAACTTTTGCATCGCTTTTCAATTTTGGGTCATTTTGCACAATAAAAATGAATAATCTGTGTAAACGGGGCTAGTGAATGATCTGAAACTTTGTACACAAGTTATTGGTCAACATTATTAGACCTACATCAGGTACGTATATTTACGTACCTGACCAACATCAAATAGTATATAAATCTTGGAAAGAATATTTCAAGTCACGTCATGTCAAAAATCTCAATTGAGTCCATTAATACCATGAGGACCTTGAATGTTTGCGTTTGCGCCAAGCATGGATCCAGACCAGCCTGCACATCCGAGCAGTCTGATAGACCAGCCTGCACATCCGAGCAGTCTGATCAGGATCCATGCTGTTCGCTTACAAACCATATTACAAGTAGAGAAACTGATAACGAACAGCATAGATCCTAATCAGACTGCGCGGATGTGCAGGCTGGTCTGGATCCATGCTTGGCGCAAACGCATTACGTTGGTTTTGTCGTGACGCGGCTCAATTTAAAACTTCACAAATGGCTAAATATTAGTGAGGAAAGTGCAGTGTACAAAAACAATAACTGTTGCATGATTTTCGAGTTAGAAGTAAAATGTACATATCAAATGAAATATTCTGTACACATCCAATTACTTTGGATTTTACAGTTTTGCATTTTCAATTATTAATCAATTTCTGAATTAAAATCTCTATAAAAAATTTAACCGGATACTGTAAAAAAACAAACAACAATTCAATCGGTTACTTTTTAAAGTATTCAACCTCGTCTGTGCTGTCCCAGGGGTTGCATTGTTTACAGACTTTCATACAGACTTCAACATTCAACCTCTCTGTGCTTTATTTATTTATTTATTTATTTATTATTAGTATTTATTTTTGTTTTGTTTTTTGCTTTTACTGCTTTAATTTTTACTTATAGTTGTAGATATCGATTAAAGTTTTCAATAAGTAAATTGATACGGACTTCTAGCTTCATTATTTATTAAAGCATTATATATATACACAGGATGTGCATGCTATACACATTCCATTCACATTGCATGATAGTTAAACCATTTCATCTTTTCTTAAACAAAAAATGAAATGAAAAGAATGTGCAAATACTGCATGTTATTCTGGCGTTATCAGTTTATCGTGCAGTATTAAGTCTAGTTAAACCCTGGTATTTCATGACCATTTCATGATGTCTGTTATTTAAGTGGTAAACAAATCATTTGATTATCGCTAGGAGTATTTTATTATTATTATTAGTTTTTTGGTTATTTTCTTTTCACTTTCATGGCCGTTATGATATTTGCTGTGTGTCAACTGCCTACATAAAGTGGGATGTTATTACAGACATTTATCTCCAGTGAATCCAAATTTAGTCTGATCTTTCATTTCTGTATGGTATGAAATGAGGGTAATATTTAATATTGGGAAGTAACTTTCATATCAATCAAGTAATTTTAACCCACCCATTTCATTATATAAAGTGATCAGAAATATAGCAAACGGGTGGTTGTATTATAAATAATCTGCATTTAGAGATTGATAATGGAAATACGTCCAGGGATGGGCATTCTAATAATAGACCGTGAACACGAGAGCACGCGCGTATAGACTGATATTATTTCATAGACTGTGCTTTATTTCTTAACGTTAAAGCAAACAAACTTGGCGATATAAAGAAGGAGAAAATTGATGATTTACATGCGTTTTAATCTATGCATGTCGACACAGATTACGTCATAAAGTCATAAAATAAAACACTATTGTGAAATACCACATAAAAGTCTTAAAATAAAAGTATTAAATAATTAAAACTGTTACTTCCTTATAAATGGGACACTGCTTTAAATGGATTAAACTTGAAAACATTAGTTAATTGGATTACAACAGGTAAGCGTTTTCGTTTAAATTTGTAATTTTTTTTCGTATTATGAGCGTATCTACATTTTGAGTTAATTTCTTACACCTAAAACATGTAATACCTGTACATACTTTTAATTAATGATCTTTACACATATCTTAAGATGCATTGAAAACAAAATAAGACATTGTTGTTTTTATTCTTTTTATTTTCTGCTGAATTACATAAACAGCTGGGACAACACAATCATCACAATTCTTACAATTGATTTTCTAGGATTAATTAATCTTAATGTATAACCTGTGGTTTCGATTGTATATTCTAGAAAAAAAACAACATCAAACCACGATTTTTGGATGTTCTATATTTGCGGGCACTAACTAAAATTTTTGATACACACGATATTTGATACTAGTTAAGAACACCAAAATAAAAAAAAAACTTTTGAGAAATAAAAATAAAAGTATTTTTAAGGCATTATGGATAAAAGGTAACGGAACTTTATGATTTTTAGTATGAATTTGTTTGCCATGTAAAACAGACATTTATCATTATTCATTTGTCAATTTGC